>NC_057720.1:43432602-43642801 GCF_004010195.1 Chiloscyllium plagiosum | reverse complement strand
TTCTTTTTCTTAACCAAACCCTCAATTTCTTTACTCATCCAGCATTCCCTATACCTACCAGCCTTCCTTTTCACCCTGACAGGAATATACTTTCTCTGGATTCTTGTTATCTCATTTCTGAAGTCTTCCCATTTTCCAGCCGTCCCTTTACCTGCAAACATCTGCCTCCAATCAGCTTTCGAAAGTTCTTGCCTAATACTGTCAAAATTGGCCTTTCTCCAATTTAGGACTTCACCTTTTAGATCTGATCTATCCTTTTCCATCACTATTTTAAAACTAATAAAATTATGGTCGCTGGCCCCAAAGTGCTCTCCCACTGACACCTCAGTCACCTATCCTGCCTTATTTCCCAAGAGTAGGTCAAGTTTTGCACCTTCTCTAGTCGGTACATCCACATACTGAATCAGAAAATTGTCTTGTAATTTCCCCTGAGAATCCAGCACCCCCTACATTTTCCAAAACAGCATTTCTGTTTGAAATAGGTATATCCACAAAATACTCCTGCCCTAGGTGCCGACTTCTCTCACCCTTCCTGGAGTTAACCCATCTATGTGACTCTATCTGAGACTTTCCCCCTTCCCTATAACTGCCATCCATCACATACTGTTGCTGTTGCAAGTTTCTCATCGCTTCTATCTGTCTCTTCAACTAATCCACTCGATCTGATAAGATGGTAGATATAATCCACAGTAACCCTTAAACTCTTTTTAAACTCCCACATCTGACAAGAAGTACATATCACTGCAAAGGCCATTTTTGCTCCTTCACAATCTACAGACCCAGAAAATAACACCATCTTATTCCTCAACAAACACTGCCCCCGGTTAAATTAATAGCTACGGCTTATACTTTAAGTTTAATCAAGAGACTTATCTCCAAAAACATATGATCAAGAAAGAATCCACTATACTCACTACTGCAGCCTTTCTCTTGGACAGACTTAAAACAACAATTAACTTATCTGATTCTGTGCTGTGAACTTCGCCCAACAGTTCCTCCAAGATTAGTTGTGAATTTCACTGTTTGTTAATATTCCCAGATGCACTCCGATGTCCAGCGATACACGAATTCAAACAGCAAATAAGGCAGTAACTGTGTAGGTTCTCTCTCTCTCTCTCTCTCGCTTGCTCGCGCTCTCGTTCTCTCTCTCCTGCACTGTCCTCACCATGTGCTTCCTTTGTCTGCTCTTCTCCCTTTTGTTGTTTTGACTTCTTTTTCCAAAGTTCCAAAACAATGCAACAGCATATAAAACAGTAATTGCTGCTCCTGGAATTCGAGGAAATCACCTCTCATACCTCAAAAAAAAGGAGCAGCTCTTACAGCCAGAAATTTTTCCCGTCCTCCATCTAGGATTACCCAGAATCCTCCATTCGAGTGTTTTCTGAAAGACTCATCTACCATTACTTTATTGCGTGAGTGAAATTTCTAGCTTTTAAAAAAAATTTAAATAAAACACTTTGCAAAGCTTAGATTTATTCACAGAATAGTCTTTTAATGCCTTCATTTCTCTTTGGCTCACCCAAATGTGTGAGTTTTGAGGTGATAGTTTTGCTGTGACACTGTAGGCTGGATTGTGTAGTCTGAGCACAATTATTGTTCCTAATTTTGTCCTTTGCATTAATTTCATTCTATTGTATGGAGAATATTTTCCTTTTACCTTCCAACACTTGAGAGTACTTCAGATAATTTTAAAGAATCCAAGAACGACTTTTTAAAAACTTGAATGAGGATGTTTGTGTAAGTCAGAGCATCTACGTGAGAGACCGGAACAGTGACGTTGTCTGCTCCCTGTTTAGGTCTTCGTGGATCACTTTTTCTGGAATCTCCCCCTTTCCGTTACCGTTATGACCGTCTCAGGAGTACTGCCACAGATGGATTAGCTCTCTGGTTTCTCGGTACACACAAGCCTCTCTACCATAACAAGATAGCTATCCTCAGAGAGGAAGACACTATACCTACTATCACAATAAATTTCAATGCTAACCTTCCTCTATGTCGTTTGTTCATGTCAAGGTGTTGTGCACATATGCTCTCTTTCTCACTTTGGAAACAAAACTGCATGAGATCTGTTTGAACATTCCAGCATTAGAGGTTTCTTACACATTTGCATAATTGTCTGATTAAACTTTTCACTTGAAAGAATAGTTACTCATTGCGTAAGAGTAACAAGTTCATCAGTGATATATGCAATGGCATTTGATTTTAAGGCTTTGTGTGTCTGAGCTGTTGAGACACAAAAGTGAAGTCCATTATGTTCTCTTAACTATGACCAGTTCTGCACACTGTAAATTGGTCAAATTGTTATGATTTGCTACAGGTTTTCCACATACACGATGATGCATTCTTGCACATTTGGCTCATATCGTGATAGCAATGCTATGCCCATGTGCTCATTAAACTTTACTTGAAGATTCACCAATTGACATTCAATAAAATCACAGATCCTTGCACTGAAGCAATATGTCATGGCAATCCAGACATGTCATGTGTGTGAATTAGTATTTTTTGACTTTATAAACTTAACAACTGTGTTTTATTAACACCATGTATGTTTCTTTGCCGAGCTCTTGCAAACATCTTTGTTGGGTTCTATGAGAAACAAGCCTTTAGTGAAATGACATAATTGCATAATTCTTTCATTTGCAATATATCTCTGATCATGGACCCCACCATCAGAGGTATATTTCCCTCCCCACCCCTCTCCAATGTTCCGGAGAGACTATTCCCTCCGCAACTCCCACATCAGATCCATGTCCCCCACCAGCCCCACACCCCACCCTTGGCGTCTTCCCCTACCACCGCAGGAAGTGCAAACCTACTCCCACACCACTTTTCTCACCTCCGCTCAAAAGACCCCAAAGGATCCTTCCACATCTGAAGAAATTTACCTGTACTTCCACTAGTGTCATCTACCGTATTCGTTGCACCCAATGTGCTCTCCTCTAAGTTGGGAAGATGGGATGCCAACTTGCAGACTGTTTCAGAGAACATCTCTGGGACACCCGCACCAACCAACCCCACCACCTCCTGAACATTTCAACTCCCCCTCCCACACCGTCAAGGACATGCAGGTCCTGGGTCTCCTCCATCGCCAAACTCTTACCACCCCACGCCTGGAGAAAGAACGCCTCGTCTTCCGCGTTGGCATCTTGCAGCCACACGGGATAAATGTGGATTTCAAGAGTTTCCTCATTTCCCTTCCCCCTCCATGTTATTCCAGTCCCAAGCCTCCAACTCTGCACCGCCCTCCTGCCCTGTCCATCACCTTTCCCATCTGTCCACTCTATCCACCTCTCCCACCTATCACCTTCTCCCTCACCTTCATCAACCGATTGCATTCTCAGCTACCTCCCCCCTCACACCCCCATTTCTATGCAGCCCTCCGGCCCACAAGCCTCATTCCCGGTGAAGGGCGTATGCCCAAAATGTATATTCTCCTGCTTCCCTGATGCTGCCTGACCTGCTGTGCTTTTCCAGCACCACATTCTCAACTCTGATCTCCAGCATCTGCAGTCCTCATTTTCTCCTACCTCAGTATGGTGTATGAACTTCAGTGCCAGTGTGATGCTATGTAGGTAGATCCTATGTCTCTCAGTTACTTTGGCAAAGTTAATTTAAAACATAATGTTGGAGAAATCAATGGGACTGAAAACTGACAGATCCCAGGACCAGATGACCTTCATCCAAGACTGTTGAAAGAGTTATTTCCAGAGATAGTTGATTCATTGGTGATCATCTTTCAAAACTCCCATTAACCCTACAATGGTGCCTGCAGATTGGCAGGTTACAAATGTTTGAAAAAGAAGGGAAATGAAACAGGGAACTACGTACCTATTCACCTGATGTCAGTAAGAGAAAAAATACAAGGATCTGTTATGAAGAATATTATTACTCAAATGATCATCTAATTAGATAGTGTCAACATAGGGGTATTCATGATTGACAAACTTGAGAGTTTTCTGAAGATGTTACCAGCTGAGTCCTGAAGAGGATTTTATTTGGATGTTTGAAACTAAATGCATGGGATTAGGGATAATATACTAGCATTGATTGAGGATCGCTAAACTGCCAGAAATCAGATTAGGAACAAATGGGTCATTCTTAGTTTGGCAGGCTAAGACCAGATACTGCAAGATGCTTTGACTCCAGATATTCACAATTCATGTCAACCATTTAGATGTGAGGGTCATTGGTAATATTTCCAAGTTTGCAGTTGATATAAAACTTGGTGGGAATGCAGATTATGAGGAGGATTCATAGAGCTTTAAGGGATCTTTGACATGTTGAGTGAATGGGCAATAGACTGAAAGATAATGCAGGGAAGTGTGATAGGAGGAATGAGGATATAGACTATTTGTTTAACAATAATATAGGTATTGATATTGAGAGGGAGCAGGCTGTCCTTGTTTATATGTCACTGAAAGCTTGAGTGCAGATGCATCATGCAATTTGGAAAGCGAACTATATGTTAATCTTTGCAAGAGGATTTGAGTACAAGAGCGAAGATGCTTTCCTACAATTACATGGAACAATGTTGAGGTGGCATTTGGACTATTATGTGCAGTTCTGGTCAGTTTCCTTAATGAAGGATATACTTGTCTTGTAGGGAATACAGCAGAGGTTCTGCAGACAGATTCCTGGTTTGTTAGGATTGTCTTACGAGGAGTATGTGTGGTGGCTGTTTAGAAGAAAAGGTACCTTTATAGAAATATACAAAATTCTTCATTCCAACTGCGATGGGATAAATATAATCAAGCTCCATTTCTCCACAAGTCACATCATTGATATAAATGTTGTGATTAACTTGCCAAAATGGCCAATGCTTGCCTTTTTACACAGCTATCCACAATAAGACCGTAAGCCAAAGGACTGTAAGTGGGCCATTCGGCCCATTCCACCATTCAATGAGATCACGGCTGATCTGGTAATACTGAACTCCACTTAGCACCATAGTCCTCGATTCCCTGACTAATTCAAAAATATCCCTTTCTCAGCCTTGAATGAATTTAATGTGCCCACCTCAACAGCCCTCTGTAATAAACAGTCCTATAGGTGCTCCACTCTCTGAGAGAAGAAATTCCTTCTGATCTCTGTCTTAACTGGGTGAGCTTTTACTCTGAGATTATGTCCTCTGGTCCTAGACGTGCACACAAAGTGAAGCAACTTCCCTTTATCTGCCATGTGAAGTTGCCTAAGAATCTTGAATGTTTTAAGAAGGTGTTCTCTCAATCTTTTAATAAGTGCAAGCCCAAACTACTCCACCTCGCTTCATAAGAAAGTCCTGAAATGCCTGGAATCAACCAAGTGAACTTTCTTTGGATTATTTCCAATGGTAGTGTATTTTTCCTCCGATAAGGGGACCAAAGCTATTCATCGTACTTTTGGTGTTTTCTGAATAGTGACTTATTTAGTTTTAGCAGACCTCCCTCTCTTTATACTTCGTTTCCTTTGCAATAAAGACCAACAGTCAATTTGCCTCCCTGACGTATTCTAAACTTGGATGTTAGCTGTTTGTGATTCATGCAGGAAAACCCCAAATCCCTCTGTGCTGCAGCTTCTCTCTGTGCACTATATGTGTCTTCTCACTACTTGCTTTCCCACCTATTTTTGTGCTGTCTGCAAAGTTGGCAGTAGTACATTCACTTCCCTCATTGAGGTCACTAATATAGATTACAAATAATTGTGGCATTGGGACTGATCCCTGATAGACTCCACTAGTTACAGGTTGCCATCCTGAAAATGTCCCCTTTACCCCAACTCATTGTCTTCTATTAGTTAGACAATTTTCTATCCATGCTAATAATCGAAGAGTTTTTGACCAGGCTTCTTTAATTAAAGTCAAAATATTTTTTTTTTAAAAACAAAGCTGCTCTTTAATTAGTTGGCAAAAGTTGTTAATGTCTTCAGTTTTATATTGTGGAATTATAACTATATCACATTCTGATCCCAAAACAGACATAGTTTTACAACCCAAATACAAAGAAGACAGTAGAGATGGTATTTTAGTAAGGGCAAAAGAAAAATAAAACCCTTTTTTGCCAACAATCTGAAAAGCAAGGGATAGAATTTTATGAATTCTCATGGTCCATTAGGTTTTCTGTTGTCAAAATCGAATTGTTGCCTGCTGTAGATCAATAGGAAAACTTTGAAACAAGGGTTCAGTTTGGATGGAAATCAAGTTGGCTCCAAGTCTTTGGAGAGTAGTCACAGTTAAATCTTTTCAGAGTTTACAAAGTAATGATACGAAAGTCGGAGGAGTTGTTGACAGTGAGGAAGGATGTGGCAGGTTACAGCAGGATATAGAGAAGCTGCAGAGCTGGGCAGAAAGGTGGCAAATGGAATTCAATGTAGCTAAGTGTGAGGTGATTCACTTTGGGAAGAATAACAAAAAGATGGGGTACTGGGCTAATGGTCGGATACTTGGTAGTGTGGATGAGCAGAGGGATCTTGGTGTCCATGTACACAGATCTCTGAAAGTTGCCACCCAGGTAAATAGTGCGGTGAGGAAGGCATATGGCGTACTGGCTTTTATTGGTAGAGGAATTGAGTTCCGGAGTCCTGAGGTCATGATGCAGTTGTATAAGACTCTGGTGCGGCTGCATCTGGAATATTGTGTGCAGTTTTGGTCGCCATACTATAGGAAGGATGTGGAGGCACTGGAACGGGTGCAGAGGAGGTTTACCAGGATGTTGCCTGGTATGGAAGGAAGATCGTATGAGGAAAGACTGAGACACTTGGGGCTGTTTTCATTAGAGAAAAGAAGGTTTAGGGGTGACTTGATTGAGGTGTACAAGATGATTAGGGGGTTAGATAGGGTTGACAGTGTGAACCTTTTCCCGCGTATGGAGTCGGGTATTACAAGGGGGCATAGCTTTAAATTAAGGGGGGGTAGATATAGGACTGAAGTTAGGGGTAGGTTCTTCACTCAGCGAGTCGTAAGTTCATGGAATGCCCTGCCAATAGCAGTGGTGGACTCTCCCTCTTTATGGGCATTTAAGCGGGCATTGGATAGGTATATGGAGGATAGTGGGTTAGTATAGGTTAGGTGGGCTTGGATCGGCGCAACATCGAGGGCCAAAGGGCCTGTACTGCGCTGTATTCTTCTATGTTCTATGTTCTATGTTCTATGAACCACTGAAATGTGGGCATGGAGTTACGGGCAATCTGTTAGTTTAGATAGAGGATTGGTTAATTAACAGAAAGTGAAGAGTGGGGATAAATGGTGTTTTGTTAATTGGCGATTAGTTGCTAATAGTGTGCTTCAGGAATCAGTGTTGGGACTGCAATTGTTTACAGTTTGCATGGATCATTTGGAGTTGGGAACCGAAGTTTGCAGATAATGTTAAGATAGTAGCAAAGTGTGCAGAGGACACTGAAAGTCTGCAGAGGTATGTCGATAGATTCAGTGAGTGGGCAATGGTCTGGCAGATGGAATATAATATTGGTAATTTTGAGGTCACCCATTTTGTTAGCATAACAGCAAAATGGACTGTTACTAAAATGGTGGAAAATTGCAGCATGCTACTGTGCTGAGGGAACTGGGTTTCCTTGTGCATGAATCTTAAAGTTGGTTTGCAGGTGCAGTATGGTGATTAAGAAGGCAAATGGAATATTGTCCCTCAATCCTCGAGGGGTGGAATTTAAAAATGTTCTGTGTAGGGTGCTGGTGAGGCCACACCTGGAGTACAGTTTTGTTCTCCTTACTTAAGAAAGGATGTACTGGCACTGGAGGGGATGCAGAGGAGGTTCACTAGGTTGATTCAGGAGTTGAGAAGTTTGACTGGGACTGTACTCATTGGAATTTAGAAGAATGATGGGGAAATTTATAGAAACATATAAAAGTTTGAAAGGAATATATAAGACAGAAGTAGGAAGATTGTTTCCATTGGCAGGTGAAACTAGAACGAGTGGGCATAACCTCAAAATAATGGGGAGCAGATTTCGGACTGAGTTGAGGAGAAACTACTTCACACAAAGGATTGTGAATCTGAGGAATTCCCCATCCAGTGAAACAGTTGAGGATCCTTCCTTGAATGCTTTCAAGGCAAAGATAGATTTTGAACAGATGGCCTACTGCTCCTATTTCTTATGTTTCAGGTTTTCAAGTCGTTACCGAGAAGGGAGAGAGATATTCTTGTTTTTGTGGAGGTTTATTCCTCCTTTGCCCCTCAATGCCAAAAATCGCAAAATGACAAAGTTGAGAAAGAGTTGCTCGGCAGCAGCAACACAAAGGCCTACATGTGTGTTTTTATTTTAAATCGGATTTTCCAAAATTTGAGGATAGTAAACTTGATCTGGTATCTCCCTAAAAACTTTGCTTGGCCATTTTTCTGCAGTTATTTGACTTTCTGTAATCATTGGGTGGATCACAGTCCACATGAAACTGTTAACTTCATTCCCAAGAATCCACATTGATATTCTTCAATCCCTTTGGTAAAAACGCTTTGTGAATCCAAGCAGTACTGAAAATTGTTCAATATCTTTCAATTCTCCACATAAATATAGATTTGTGTTCCCAAATTCTTACAGGGATAGTGTATAGATGCAGGAAAGATTTTTTGCCTGGTTGTGAGATCTACAACCAAGAGATAAAGTCTCGGATCAAAGAGAAGCCATTTTGGACTGAGATAAGGAGGTCTATTTTTCACTCAAGAGGATGGTGAATCTTTGGAAGATCAGTAATTAAGTTCAACGCAGAGATTGGTAGATTTCTAGTTATTAATGACATCAAGGGATATGGGGATCACACAGGAATATGCTCCTTCTTGCAAAATCCGCACACATTGTCCAACATCAGAATTGATTCTATGATTGGACGAGTCCAGAGTATGCTCAGCATTACATTGACAACCAATTTAAGATTGCCATTCTGATACTCCAACTGACATACTTACCATGAGGACCCTGTTCTTTGCAAACAGAAAGACCACTTTGTACCTGTTTATGTTTCCAAAATATGCAACGCACATTATTTAGTCTGTTCTGCAGGGCAATTCCTTCACCAGTCATAGTAAACCTGCCTGGTTTAAATTTAAACAAAGTTTAGCAGTTCATCTGATCTTTACTGTTCTTTCTGTCTGCAAAAAACAGGGTCACATGTATTGATTTCCAGCATGTGCATGTGTGCTTAACTGACAATCTTAACTTTATCAGTGTAATTAATAGCATACTCAAGATTGTATTCTGTCATCATCTCTCCCTGTTGGAGTCTCAATGGCACCACCTCTATGAATCAGAGTGTGCTAGCCAACCAATAAATATTCATCACACAGTATGAAACATTGTTGTTCCTTTATACCTTTGTATTCTTGTGAATGTCCTGTTTGAACAAGGTGAAAAACGTTGACTAACTGTATCTTTAAAAATCTGTTTTTTTTTGTTTCCAAAAGTAGAATTCTACACTAATGTAGATTTTATTGTACAACAATGGAAAACAATTAGAACAAAAGGTAATGATCACCTTGACATTTGCAAGCAGTTAAAAAACTGAGTTTACTGTGAAAGTATTTTCTAGCATTTCACTTCCAGGCAATTACTGAGACGAACTATTGAGTATAGATTAGGAACTTGCAGACATATTGTAGGGGTGAAAATTTGAAGAAGTCATGATCATTCTGAGAGAGCAAAGATGTTCTGACTAGATCAAACTTTATTAGCATTATGTAGCAACAGAGACCTAACAGAAAAGGTGAATTTGGGCTTGTAGGAGGGATAAGGAACAGGAATGAGGACAGGATAGAAAAGAAGAGACCTTAGGTTAGAGAGGAAAGAAGGGCAAACTCAAATACAAAATGTAATAATTGTCATGGACAGTAAATGTAGTGCAGGAAAGTGGTTAAAGGTTAATGGCAATAGATAAACTGAATCCAACAATTTGTTTCTGATAGAAATGATACAAAAGTGCAAATTATAAAAATATAGACTTGTAGCAAATAATAAACATTTTTAATTGAATGACTACAGTATGCAAAAAGTGAGAATTGTGTAGCTCAGAAGCAACAGTGTATCCACAAAATAAGCATAAAGTACATGCTAATATTGGCTTTGTGGTAAAGTATGCTTTTCCATTCTTTTGCTGGAGTGCAACATTCATTTTCCAATTAGACATGATCTGTCAGACTCCATAATTCAGAACTACTGCTGCTTTTGAAATAGAAAAAATGTGTATGTCATGATGATAATATGAGAGAATCAAAAACATTAGAATTAGGAACAGCAGTAGACTATTTGACCTCTCAAACCTACCATGCCATTCAATGAGATCACGACTGATCTGATCCACGCCTGAACCCCCCCTTTCATTGTGAGCTCAGCACAGCTGTCACCTTCCTAATATTTGAAAAGTCTGTATGCTTCGTCTTTAAATGCTTTCAGTAATCTAGCCTCTACCGTCTCTGGTTATCTCCCTATTGGAGAAGAAATTCCTTCGCATCTCAGCTTTAAGTGAATATTCCCTTATTATGTAACTTTGTGCCTAGTCTAAGATTCCCTCCTAGTAGTAGAGACATCTTCTCAATATCTACTCTGTCAAGCCCCCTTGTAAGTTTCAATAAGATTGCCCCTGATTCTTCTAAACTGTAATGAATAAAGGCCTAACATTTTTTTTGTAAAATCAAGCATTTCATTCCAGCAGTCAGCATCATGAATCTTTTTTGAACAGTTTCCAATGTCAGTATATACTTTTTAAAATATGGGGATCAACACTGTATATCATCCTTTAGGTGCAGTGCCCAACACCCTGTACAGTTGATATCTGTTCCCTTGATATAGACAGATGCCAAGTGCTCAGTTAATGTGTCAGCCATGCTCGCTGTTTCCAAGTGTCAGTCTGCTTTTTAGATACTAGTTAGAAGTAATGAGTCAATAGCAGGAGATGGAGTCCAGAGAGATTAGAAAGTTGGGTACACAAAGGGATTGTCGAATTGCCATCTGCTTACTCCGTTCGCCCCTCACCAGGATAAATACCATCTCTTTCTAGCTGCTGTCAGTTCTGAAGAAGGGTCAGTGTAAGTCAGAAAAGAGGAGTACAAGGGAGGGTTGAACTGATTTGTGTCCAAAAGAGAGATTGACGCTTGGAAATAGTGGGCATGGTTCACATGTTAACTGATTACATTGTATTTGTCGTTACATAAAGGAACAGATATTGCCAAACTTAGTGAATGGTGAGATCCCAGAGATATTGGATGGGCTAAAAGTTAATTCAGTGAAAGCATTCAAAAGGCTGGCAGTACTTTGCTAAACCATCAACAACAGATCAGGTGTATCTGAGCATGCTGAGGAAAGTCAGTGTTGAAATTTGAGGTGTTGGTTTTAGTCTTCAAATCTTCCATGGATTTGAGAATGGTAAAGACTGGAAAGTTGTACATGTTAGACCCTTGTTAAAAAAATGGTGTTAGGATAAATCCAGAAATTCTGGGCCAGTCAGTTTATCTTCCATCCTGAGAGTTTTTATCAAGTATAACTTAGGACAAATTTAACAGCCAGCTGAACAAGTGTAGATTAATTAAGGGAGGAGTGCATGAATTATGAAAGGCAACTTGTATTTAACTAATTCGATAGTAATTTTGATGAGGTACAGTGAAATTAGTGCAGTTGATATGGTCCCAATAGACTTTCAAAGGCATTTGAGAAATTGCCATGTAATATAGTTGAAACCCATTGAATGAAAGCAGTGGCACCTTGGCTACAAAGCCTCCTCTGGAACCAGATTAATGATGATGGATTGCTTTTGTATTTGAGGAAGGTTTATAATTATGTTTCCCAGAGAGCAAGGTACCTTTTAATGATTTAACTTTGAGAGTACAAGATCAATTCCAAGATTTGTATACTTTGGACTGTGAAAAAGATAGTGATAAAATTTAAGACGACCTAAATAAGCTTGGAGAAAAATGGCATGTAATCAGTTGAAACTTAGTAAAGAGGAGAGGCAGTGTTAAACAAAGCATATAATTCTGATGGAGGTGAAGGATGACATTCCCTCTAATTAGTTTTTCTGTTGCGTGGAATACAGCGGTCCATGCACAGCAGTGACTTGTGGAATCGGAGGCCAATGCATTGGTAATGCGCCAGACTTCCAAGTGGCCGCACAGTTTACAGGGAGCATTGGTATGAGAACAGGCATCACGTAATCTACATGCCCAATCATTGAAGATGGCATGGCAAGTTGAGAAAGTAATTAAAAGGCAGATAAGATCATGGGAGTTAAATTACAGACTGAGGGACAGAATACAAAATTTAATAAGTTATAATGAATCCTTGTAAAATATTGATCCAACATAATGTCCAACATAATTTCCTTTAATTTTTGAAATCCGAAAATAAAAAAATTGGAATTTTTTTAATTTGCTGCAAACGTTATTAGAAATATCTTGCATTTCTCAAAATCTAATTTGACTTTTAAAGAAAGCATGTACAGTGATGTTTTCAGTGAACTCAAATTTCTATGTCTATTTCTGTTTCCAAAACTACAAAAACACTGATAGGTTATGTTCAGCTGCTCGAAGGGTTAATGTGCAAGTCTTACTGATGATCAGTTTTTTTTTGTAATGTGGGACATTGCTATTTATGGGGATTTTCTTTGGTATTAAGATTTGGTTTGATGTTTATTGTTTGGAAGTCTGAGTTTTAATGCATAGGACTAATGCAAAATTTGTATTCTTTATTTGCTCCTTTAATTCATGGGATAGAGCATGAAGTGTTCAATTTGTTTCCCTCCAAGTAGCTTATCGTACTTGTATGATACATTAGTAATAAACTGACACTTTGTAATTTTTCTTATACGTATTTGAGCAGAATATTGTTTAGAATTTGCCAGGCATATAAAAAGAAATTTAGCAGTCAAAGCATGCTAATGCTTTCCAACAGCAATTTGATAAAATAAGGATAGTTCCATTAGTTTTGTTTTGCTAATGTTAATTTGGGTTATAACATTTATCGGAGTTATGGTTTATGATGATATCTGTGTTCTTCAGTGTATTATATAGATGTATGCTTTAATAGTAAGGCACTTCTTGGAAAATTTTGTCGTTCTAGATTTTCCTAAACAAGAAAAAAAAGGGATTTAGATAATACCCATGAATTCTTTAAATCAAGTCTCTTAAACGATATAATGATATGCAGATTTCTTAGTCCCTTTGAGTCAAAGAACAAAGAACATTACAGCGCAGGAACAGGCCCTTCGGCCCTCCAAGCCTGCTCTGATCCAGATCCACTATCTAAACCTGCCGTCTAATTTCTAAGGATCTGTATCCCTTTGCTCCCTGCCCATTCACATATCAGTCGAGATACATCTTAAATGACGCTATCGTTCTCGCCCCTACCACCTCTGCTGGCAATGCATTCCAGGAACCCACCACCCTCGCATAAAGAACTTTCCATGTATAACTCCCCTAAACTTTTCCCCCCTCAGTTTGAACTTGTCACCCCTGGTAATTGAGTCCTCAACTCTGGGGGGGAAAAGGTTTCTTGCTATCCACCCTGTCTACACCTCTCATGATTTTGTAGGCCTCAATCAGGTCCCCCCCCTCAACCGCCTTCTTTCCAATGAAATAATCCTAATCTACTCAACCTCTCCTCATAGCTAGCATGACCTCAATACCAGGCAACATCCTGGTGAACCTCCTCTGCACCCTCTCCAAAGCATCCGCATTCTTTTGGTAATGTGGCGACCAGAACTGTATGCAGTATTCCAAATGTGGCCAAACCAAAGTTGTATACAATTGTGACAAGACCTACCAACTCTTGTACTCAGTACCCTGTCCGATGGAGGAAAGCATGCCATATGCCGCCTTGACTACTCTACTGACCTGCGTTGCCACCTTCAGGGAACAATGGACCTGAACACCCAGAACTCTCTGTACATCGGTTTTCCCCAGCACCTTTCCATTTACTGTGTAGTTTGCTCTGGAACTGCATCTTCCAAAATTCATTAGCTCGCATTTGTCTGATTGAACTCCATCTGCCATTTCTCTGCCCAACTCTCCAGTCTATCTATATTCTGCTGTATTCTCCGACAGCCCCCTTCACTATTTGCTCCTCCACCATTCTTGGTGTCATCAGCAAACTTGCTAATATGACAACCTCCACCTTCCTCCAAATCATTTTTGTATATTACAAACAACAGTGGTCTCAACATGGATCCATGTGGGTCATAGGTCTCCATTTTGAGAAGCTCCCTTCCACTACTCCTCTGTCTCCTGTCTCCTGTTGCCCAACCACTTCTCTATCCATCTCGCTAGAAACACCCTGGACCCCATGCGACTTCACTTTCACCTTCTCCATCGGCCTACCATTGGGAACCTTATCAAGCGCCTTACCAAAGTCCAAGTATCTGACATTTACATCCTTCCCTCATCAATCAACTTCAAAAAGTTCTATTAGGTTTGTAAGACATGACCTTCCCTGTGCAAAACCATGTTGTCTATCACTGATAAGCCCATTTTCTTCCAAATGGGTATATATTCTATCCCTTAATATCTTCTCCAGTAACTTCCTTACCACTGATGTCAGGCTCACAGATCTGTAATTACCTGAATTATCCCTGTTACTCTCCTTAAACAAGGGGACAACATTAGCTATTCTCCAGTCCTGTGGGACCTCCCCCGTTTTCAAGGATGCTGCAAAGATGTCTGTTAAAGCCCCAGCTATTTCCTCTCATTTCCCTCAGTAATCTGGGATAGATCCCATCCGGTCCTGGGGACTTGTCTACCTTAATGCCTTTTAGAATACACAAGACTTCCTCCTTCCTTATGCTGACTTGACCTAGAGTAATCAAAGATCTATTCCTAACTTCAACATACTCCATGTCTCTCTCCTCAGTGAATACCGATGCAAAGTACTCATTAAGAATCTCACCCATTTTCTCTGACTCCATGCATATCTTTCCTCCTTTGTACTTGAGTGGGCCAACCTTTTCCCTCGTTACCCTCTTGCTCCTTATATATGAATAAAAGGCTTTGGAAGTTTTCCTTAACCCTGATCACTAAGGATATCTCATGACCTCTTTTAGCCCTCTTAATTCCTCCTGTCAGATTGGTCCTACGTTCCTGATATTTTTCCAAACTTTCGTCGGACTTCTGTCACTTAGACTTTATGTACACATCCTTTTTCCTTTAGCTAGCCTCTGTCTCCTGTTGCCCAACCAGTTCTCTATCCATCTAGCTAGAATAAGCTGGACCCCATGCGACATCACTTTCTCCACCTACTGTGGGGAACTTTCTCAAACTTCATCTGTTGTCCATGGTTCCCTAATCTTGCCATTTCTATCCCTAATTTTCACAGGAGCCTATCTCTCCTGAACTCTAATTAACCTCTCACATATCAAATGTGGATTTCCCTTCAAACAGCTGCTCCCAATCTTCATTCCCCGGCTCCTGTCGAATTTTGATGTAGTTGGCCTTCCCCCAATTTAGCACTCTTCCCTGAGGACTACTCTTGTCTTTGTCCATGAGTATCCTAAAACATATGGAATTGTGATCACTATTCCCAAAGTAATCCCCCACTGAAACTTCAGCCACCTGGCTGGGCTCAGGTCCAGCATGGCCCCTTCACGAGTTGGACTACTTACATACTGCTCTAGAAAACCCTCCTGAATGCTCCTTACAAATTCTGCTCCATCCAATCCTCTAACACTGTGAATTCCTGTCAATGGTGGGAAAATTAAAATCTCCTATCACACCACCCTGTTGCTCCAACATCTTTGTTTGATACAGGTACATATTTGTACCTGTATCTCATGTTCACTGTTTAGAGGCCTGTAGTACAGCCCAACATTGTGAACCGCACCCTTCCCATTTCTGAGCTCTGCCCATAGTGCCTCACTACTCGAGTCCTCTATAATGCCCTCCTTCAGCACAGCTGTGATATCCTCTCTGACCAGTAATGCAACTCGTCAACCCCTTTTACCTCCCTCTCTATCCCACCTGAAGTATCAATATCCTGGGACATTTAGTTGCCAATCATGATGCCCTTTCCTCAAACAAGTCTCGGTAATAGCAATAACATCATACTCCTAGGTACTAATCCAAGCCCTAAATTCATCTGGCTTACCTACCATACTAGTTGCATTAAAACAAATGCACCTCAGACCACCAATCCCTCTGCGTATGTCGCCACTTCCTGCCTACTCTTTCCCCTTAGTCATGCTGACTTCATTATCTAGTTCCTTACAGGCTTTAATCACTACCTCCTCATTTGGTACCTGTTCCCCTGCCACATTCAGAGTTGGATAGAGCTCTTAAGGGTAGTGGAATCAAGGATTATGGGGATAAGGCAGGAACAGGATACTGATTGAGGATGATCAGCCATGATCATAATGAATGGTGGTGCTGGCTCGAAGGGGAGAATGGCCTACTCTTGCACCTATTGTCCATTGTCCATTGTCCATTGTCTATTGTCATTAGTTTAAACCCTCCCCAAAGGTATCAGCAAAAGCACTACCAAGGACATTGGTTCCAGTCCGGCCCAGGTGTAGAGCATCTAATTTGTAATCATCCCACCTCCCCCAGAACTGGTCCCAATGTGCCAAAAATCTGAACCCCTCCCTCCTGCACCATCTCTCAAGCCATGGATTCATCTTAAATATTCTATCATTCCTACTCTACGTGACACTGGAAGCAATTCTGACATTACTACCTCCTGAGGTCCTATTTTTTAACTTGGTTCCTAACTCCCTAAATCCTTTATGTCACACCTCATCCTGTTTTTTTTAACCTATATCATTGGTGCCTACATGCACCACACCAATTGGCTGTTTACCCTTCCCCCTTGAGAATTTTCTGCAGTCAATCCAAGACATTCCTGACCCACGCACCTGGGAGGCAACATACCATTCAGGAGTCTCATTTTCTGACCACAAAACGCCTATCTGTTCCCCTTACAATTGAATCTCCTATGACTATAGTGCTTCCACCCTTTTTTTCCTCCCTCCCCCTCTGTACAGCAGAGCCAGTCACAGTGCTATGAACTTGTTACTGCTGCCTTTCCTAGTGAGCCATCTCCTCTAACGGTATCCAAAATGGTATACCTGTTTTGGAGATAGATGACCGCAGGGGACACCTGCACTGCCTTCCTGCTCTTTCTCTGCCTTTGGTCACACATTACCTTTCTCCCTCAGCAATCCTAATCTGCGACGTGACCAATTCACTAATCATGCTGTCCACGAGCCACTCAGCATTGCGTATGCTCCAAAGTGAGTCCATCTGCAGCTCCAGAGCTGTCATGTGGTCTAACAAAAGCTGCAACTGGACACACTTCTTGGAAAAGAAGGAGCCAGGGACACCAGCTGTGTCCCTGAGCTCCTACATTGGGCAAGAGGAACATGACACAGGTCTGAGATCTCCTGCCATTTTCAATCTTAAGTTTTACCTAAGTTGAGACTAAAGTTTTGAAAAAGGAAAGAAGTTTTCTTTTTAACCAACTTAACTTACCAAAATCCTTTCCTTACCAACTCACCACAGAGTCCTTTTTTTTGGTTCGAGGAGGAGGATGGATGGGAGACATGGATGGATGGATGTCTCGGGTTCAGCTGCTGCCCAAATAAATAAGCTTTTCAAACAGTTTGTTTACTTTCCCGGCAGCCCCCTGGTCCTCATTCTCTCTTCCCTCGCTGCAATTATTTTGGAGGCTGCAGATTCCTGAGGGAAGCTTTTTAAACAGTTTGCTTACCTTCCTGGCAGCCCACTGGTCATTTTTAATCTGTGTCATACTGTAAAATTTAAATTCCTGCCAATGATCCAATTCTTATCATTCAGATATCCAGTATGATTGTCTCCTTTGCAACCAACTTGGTCTTTAAATTGTCCTAATTTTACGCAGTGAACAACAAATATTGTTTTTGCCAGCAAATTTCACATATCATGAACTAACTTTTAAAAATGGTCAAGTTTGAAGGCTCCGGTTATGGACAGGATATGAATAACTACTCAGTTTATCTGCATTTGAAATGGCAAAAACTATTCACTCGTTCAAGAACCAAAACCTATATACAGTATGTGCACCATATATAATATGCATTCAATAACTTATCAAGTCTTATTCAACAGCACTTCCAAAGCTGTGACCTGTACTGCCTGGAAAGACCAGAACAGCAGAATCACCATCACTTGTAAATTGCTCTCCAAGCTACATACCATCTTGACTTGGGACTATATTGCCTTTGCCATTGTCACTGACTCAACATTCTGGTATTTTTCACATTACTATGGCTGCACTTAAAACCACATTGATTGCGTCAGTTCAAGGTGGCAGCTCATGATTTCCTTCTTGAGGGCAACAAATGCTGAGCAGCCAGTGATGCTCACACCCTGTGAAAGAGTAGAAAAGGCTTGCATTGAAATATACTGTGCTTGAGATGACTTTAAATAAAACAAAATGCAGTGTGTTGTATCCTCTAAAATTTTTCTTTTTACTAGGTAAAGCGTAACATATTTGATCTCACAAACATCCATGTCCGTCACCAGATTTGGGAAGGCTGGCCTGCCTCTGCTGAGGATGACTCTGTAAGTGTAATATACTTTCAAAGAATTTGTACTGTGCTTCAATCCTTAGAATTTCTCTTGCCTATTCATCACAAACTTTCAGCAGATGTTCTTTTATGTACTTCTGCTTTTGTTAGTATGTGGTTTTGATATATTTTCATTTCTGCATTACTCTTTTTATATGACCATTGTAACCATTAGCCAAACATCTTTTCAAAATTGAAGAGAAGCGTAGGGCACAGGAGCTTACTTTTCAGATTTACCCATAGTTGAGACCAGTCAGCTGTATAAACATTTCAAGATGTTTTAGTATCTGCATGCATAAAGGCTTTCCTCTGAAATAATTCAGCCATCCATTCAGTACATTCAACAAGTTTTTTGTAAACTGATTTAACTTTTTAAAATCAATTGGAATGAAATCCTGTCCACTGTAGCTTAGAATTTTGTTAGCTTAGTAATTTTGTTAATGCTTGAGCTGTTGGCATGATTTTACACAGAGATATTTAAGGTATGAGGAAATTAATACAGGGCTGATCAGCTTTTATTTTGGGGGTAAAAAAGTTCCATGAAGCAAAATGCTAATTTGATATTGTGTCTTAATAATTTCAAGACCTTTGCTCATAATAGATATCATGGTCTAGGTGGGTGATATAGAATTAACTGTGACAATTCTTCCTAAATATTGATTAATCATGCTCCAATAAATCCAGAGTTAAGATAATTGACTGTCATTAAAATTAAGTATTATTCTGTCATTTTGTGCAAGCTTGCCTGCTGTCCCTCTCTTTTGCTGTGTCTCACTCTCTCACTGTCCCTTCCCTTTTTCTGTTGACCCTGCCCGCTTCGTGGACCCTCATCCTTTGTGTTTTGTTGTCCTTCTCTCCTCTTGCTTTTTCCCTCCTCTTGGTGTCTCTTCCCTCTTCTGCCAGTTTCTCCCCCTTTCCCGCTGTCCCTTTTCCCCCACTGTCCATCCCCTACCGCCTCCCGCTGTCCAGTCTCCCGCCTCCCACCTCACCTCCCATCACTCCCCTCTCACATTTTGCTATACCTTTCTTCTCATTTTCACCGTATCTCTCATGCCCCCGCCTCCCCATAGTTTTCATCCTCCCTCTATTTTTTACAGACTTTTCCACATCCTATTGTCTCACTTCTTCTTTAGCTCTCCTGGCTTTCATTGCCCCTTCCTGTCTCTATTCGCTATCCCACGCTGGCTTTATCGCTCTCCCTCCCTCCCTGTATTGCTGTCTCACTGACCCCATTTGCTCTCCTTGTCCCAGTTTTCTCTCTCCATTCTGTTTCTCCTTTGCTCACTCTCCTATATCTGTTGTATTCCCCCACTGTTGTACTCTCCTCTCTGTTGTACTCTTCCCCCTCTGTCATATCTGCTCACCTTCTCTCTCTGTCTCTCTCTCTGTCTCTGTCTCTCTCTCTCTCTCTGTCTCTCTCTCTGTCTCTGTCTCTCTCTCTGTCTCTCTCTCTCTCTCTGTCTCTCTCTCTCTCTCTCTCTCTGTCTCTCTGTCTCTTTCTGTGCTACTTGCATTTCCCCTTGGCTGATCTCCCAACTGCCCTCCACTTGGCTGTGCTCATCCAGCACCCTGTCTGCATCCCCTAATTCATACCCCATCCTCACACTCTCCTATGCCCTACTTATCCTCACTCTCTGCCATCAGCCTCACTTGACACATCGCTTGTCTCACCCATGCTTGCTGCATCACCAGCAAATCAGTCCTGGCCTTTGCTCTATGTCCATCCCAACTGCCACTCTAGTCCTCACTCAGCGCACTGTTCACCATCTCTCACCATCTCACTATTTGCCCTCTGCATTTCCTGCTAGTCTGTTTTTGCCCATGCTGTTTTGCTCCTCCTGTTCACCTTTTCTCCCTCCCTCGCTCTTAGCCTCAATCTCTGCCTATTCCTCATGTCTGTTCCTGCCCGAGATACACCAGTGTCCACCCCTCCCTCAATTCTCCTTGTTGTTCTCACTCACCCTTGAACTCGGGCTTCCTCTCAGCCTCAGTCTTGCCATCATCAACCTCTTGTCTACCTTGTCCACCTTCTTGCCTTTACATTCCATCCCCGCCCCCTTTTCCAGCCCCACTCCTTGCACCCCCCTTACTCTTGGCTCCACACGCTTGACTTTTACACACAAATAATCCACACCCAAATTTTGAAACTTTAAGGAATTCATGAATCCCACTGTAAATATTTTTCCAGTTTTGTAGTGAGTTATAATTCTCTGTTGCAATTTGCAAATTCTTCAGCCTGAGAAAGGAATAATTTCTTTCTTTTCTCTATAAATACAGCAGTCAAAAAAATATGTTTAAGTGTTGCATAAATTTGTTTTTGGGATTGTACGATAGTCGATTACCATATTCTTTCTCTGTTGGTAGCCTTTTCCTTTGCATCATTTACAATTGCAATAATGTAAAAATGTTCAATCTCACTCTATTCCTGCAGTATATCCTACTTAACAAATGCATTGGAAAACCTCATTAAACATACCTTCGGCCTAGTACAGTTCAATGATACAATATGGTTGTCCCAACATTTATCCAGTACTTCCATCCAGTCAACACTTTGGATTGGAGACCCTCTTGTACTATGCTCTATGGTTTGCAACCAGTTCAACAAAGTGAATTCTAGGCATCAAGTCAGGGCTAAAGTGAATGCCAGGCATCAAGTCAGGGCTTAAAAATTTGTCATCAACTTTTGATGACCATCCTACAGGTTGCACCATTTTCTTATAAGAATCTATCTAGGGGACACACGCTCCTCCTTTTCCTATTGCCTATCCTTGGACTCAGCCTGCCACTGATTCGGGTAAACTATATGGATGGATGTCAGGGTCAATTATTGTTTCTTCTCTCTCTTGTCAGTCAGACATAAACATCAATGTTAACTGTCAGCAGACCTCTGCAAATTGATGCAATATTTAAGGACTATCTTGTTTATGTAAATCTTCCATATTGACACTTCAGAAAATAATAGGTTCATTTATAGTATTATTTAACACAGGTAGGTTGGCTTCTCAAAATACCATTGCAAAACTATTATCTACCCTGACATGAACCACTGTTGTCTGTTGCAGACTAGTGGTTGTCAAATGTGCTGTTCATTTTGGTTGCACCTTATTTGAGGCACCTGACAACTACTCTGATACCACTTATTTCAAAGTTGAGTTCAGCAGTGACCTGACAAGTGATTCTTCACTTGATGTTATAAACCTGCTTTGGACTCTTAACTACTTCTTCCACCCCCTTCCCTTACCCATCAGCCACACTATCTGTAACTTCTAGCATTTCTACCTTCAACAGAGACAGAAACATATCTGACATTTTCCTGTGACGAGTGATCATGTCCATGTGAAAACAATATTGGATGCAATGATGTACATTGTACATACAAATTAGGAGCAGGAGTACACCTGCTCTTGATCTTGTATCTTTTGATAAGATGAGGCTAATCTGATCGTGAGCATGAGTCTACATTTCTGACTATCTCTATAACTTTTGGCTCCCATGCCAATCAAGAATTTATGTAAGCTGCAAAAATATTCCATGCTGTCTGGGGGAAAAGATTAGAAAATTTCTGAGTGAAAAGAATTTATGTCTTCAAAGTCTTTATGTTCTTCGGTTAAAAAGGAGACCACCTATTTGTAATCTCCAGTACTCATCTCTCCCAGAAGGTGAAATTTCCTCTCACATCCATCCTTTCCAGATTTCACATTTCTCCCAGATTCAATGAGATTGTCTCTCATTCTTCTAAATTCCAGTGGTAAGATCAACATGTCCAATCATTCCTTCATAGGATATCGTCAGTTAAGGATGCTTTCATTGTTAACAAGTGAATATTGACCACTTGAATAAGGTTTTATAGAGCCTTTATGAAACTGTAACCAAATAGGGAGCCAGCAAGACTGTAAATTAGTGAAAAATGTGAGCGGTGTCTTCTCAGAAAATGGCCCCAGCTCCAACCAGTATTGAATTCAGACTCATGGTGCAGCATTCCGAATGATTAGAGCTGATTAGATTATTTTTCTACTGCTGGCAAGATCTCAGTTTCTCACTGGGCATGATATCTTTTGTGAACTAGTTGCCTGAAAAACTCTTCCAGCAGCAGTAGTTACTTCCATGACACAAGAATGTAGTCAGTCACTTGAATGATGTTTTTAAGCTAGTTGTATTCATCATGAATAACTCAACATTGACACTTTAAGCATCCTGTTCACGTTGAAAGATTTTCTGGAAAGCTGTTCATCATCAAGTATTTAAGTCAGCCCATCCAGGGAGGAAGAGTGTCACATTGTGACTATAATCCAAATCATTTTAATGTCCATTGAGATTGCAACAGCAGCCTTTTTAAAGCTTGAGCATCTGAGAAGGATGCCATCTTGGTACCTGGTGTCCTTGATTGGGACATGAAGTTTTTCACTGAAAATGCTTCACAGTTGCATGGCTAGATCATTCTCAAGCAACTTATTTCGTTCCAGTTGAATATAGAGGTGTTGGTAGTTCCACGATAATCTTTCAACATGCTGCCATAAGTCTTATGAAGGAAATGTGAAGAGAGAAAATTTGTTTTTGAAAAAAAATTCCATGTTAGCTCATAGTCCAGCTTCCAACAATAAATGTGTTCATTATCTTTGTGTAATGCCATCAATTTACTTAAAGGTGAATGGCCAATGAGAGATCCTATCACTCATCTCTGAAAATGTTTTGAAATCGACACTGGTTTTAAAAGGAAACCAGTTTAGAATTGAAGTTCTCAATGTTGTTGAGATGATGTCAACATACTAGATAATATTATAAAATAATTTATTTTTCATAAATAACAGTAAACTTTTGTAATTCCAATTTATAGTCTTTCAAGAGGATGCTACTCAGAATTTGAGGTGTTATTTGCGGTGTTAAAAATTATTCTTGCCCTCAAGACTGAAAATGTGCCCTTGTTAAACTGTAAAATGCTAACCAGCCAGATTCTTTGTCTTGGTTGAACTTACTCAGCATGAAGACATTTGCTAACCAGCACAAGTCTATATATTCCCCCCCCCCCCAGTGAGGTTCTGCCAAAACAAAGAGTTATCGAGAACTCGTACAGTATCCCATCCCTCATTAAAGTGAGAGCTGCAGCAGACAGTGTATTTTTACTACCTAAAGGGATCTGAAAAAGAATATATTAAATGAGTGTTGACTTAGATTAAGTTAACTGATGTTTCCAGATGAGCCAGGTCCATCAGGTTCAAAAGAGACTCAAGATTATACAGGAATCCAATTACAGCAAGCCTATCTAGTTTCCTTGTTTATTGAGCTTGAGGTTAACAAGAAATATAGTGAAAATGGTTCCTATGGCACTGTGGGTCTTTTTCACAATAAATTTTAATGACTGGAAGCAAATGCAGGTTTTGAGTATTTGTTTTTATGTACTGCAATCATTAACTTGAAACTGAGGCAGAATGTCCCATGAAATTTCCTGAACAAGCACTGCAAAGACTTAGGTACTATTAAGCACTGTAAAACCTTTGAGAACAACCAACCACAGAATAATTTGTTTTAATTGTTCAACTTGAAACCAATTTGCATGTGGTGATACGGGTTCAGGTCAATGAAAAAATAGAGCACATACATCAGTGAATGACAGTTACATATCACACCACAGGGGTTGACAGACACCATACATTGTTATGAAGAGTCTTTCCATAATTGCTGACATTTATCCAGTGTTTCACAGTATTTGCTAATGTATTAATGCAGTCAATCTTTGTGAGGCTGCACATACCTTTTAGCCCTGGCTTTTATGGTTTCCTAAATTCATAGACCCACTGAAACTTATTCCCTTCTGGTTGCCTTAGTGACAGAGCTCAGAGATAAGCCTAGGTAGAGCCCTTTTGTGATTGCTTTCAGGTGACATTCAGTGATAGCTTGAGTAGAGTGTCCTTTTATAGTTCTTGTAATTCAGAAAATGATAACAGCTTTCATTGCTAAGAACTAAGGGCTCTAGACCATTCCCTGATGGGATTTGTATTTGATTTGTTACTTCATGCCAGCAAAAGTCTGTTAGGTCCTGGCAGATGATAAGATTATGTAGTATGGTACAGAAACATAAAGGCATCAAAATAATGATGCTTATATGTTGTTATGGCCGAGATTTTTCGCCTTTGTTTTAAGAGTTAATAGAAAAACAAAAACCGCTTATATTTGCATATAATTTGGTTGGTTTAAAGCTTTTGTACAATCAAGATGATGAGGCGCTATCCAAGCTCTGTCAACATTCTTGATTTTCTATAGTGCATGAATTTGTTTTAAGGCCATGAAGCAGAATGCAAACCGGATGGAAAAAATCCGAGTCTGTTGTTTTGAAAAATAATAAACTACTCAGCAAATAACGTAGACTCTATAAAATTGTTTTCGGTTTATATTATTGGTGTACACTTAGCTGGAGCTTTGTCTTTGAACTAGTTTGGGGTGTACACTTTCTTCACTTCGTTATAAGAAAACATCAAAATCTGGGGTTTCTTTCCTCCAGAATAAAATAATATTTGCACTGAATACCAATAAGTCTATTCCAGATATTTGTCGAAATTTTGTAACATTTATGCTCATATATACCAGACTGACTGATTAAATTTAACTGAGTAGATTTAGAAACTAAGTAAGGAAAGTAGGATTGTTTTCCTATTGTAATATATTTTTTTTTACCAGATAGTGAGATTTAAAAATATATTTCAGCCTCCCAGCAGTGTGTGTTTATACATGACATATTATTTTTAATGTCAAAAGAAAACCATCTGGACTTGAGATGTTTTACTCTGAGGCACCAGAATGACTCGACCTTCTGTTCACCAAAGAGTTTAACCTGAATCAATGATGATAAACTCATGATGAATAGATATGGGGAGGCAATGGCCTAGTGGTATTATTGATAGACTATTAATCCAGAAACTCGGCAAACGTTCTGCGAAACCAGATTCTAATCCCAACACTGCAGATGGTGGAATTTGAATTCAATATAAAAAATTAGAATTATGACTGGAGGCCTGTGACCAGTGGTGTGCCACAAGGATCAATGCTTTTTGTTATTTATATAAATGATTTAGATGTGAACATTGGAGGTATAGTTAATAGGTTTGCAGATAACACCAAAATTGGAGGTGTAGTGGACAGTGAAGAAGGTTACTTCAGAGTAGGACAGGATCTTGATCAGATGGGCCAATGGGCTGAGGAGTGGCAGATGGAGTTTAATTTAGATAAATACGAGGCGCTGCATTTTGGAAAATCACATCAGAACAGGACTTGCATTAAGTCTATAAGGTCTTGGAGAGTGTTGCTGAACAAAGAGACCTTGGAGTGCAGGTTCATAGTTCCTCAAAAGTGGAGTAGCAGGTAGATAGGATAATGAAGGAGGTGTCTGGTATGCTTTCCTTTATTAGTCAGTGCATTGAGTATAGGAGTTGGGAGGTCAAGTTGCGGCTGTACAGGACATTGGCTAGACCACTTTTGGAATATTGTGTGCAATTCTGGTCTCCTTCCTATCGGAAGGATAGAACATAGAACTTTACAGTGCAGTACAGGCCCTCGATGTTGCGCCGACCTGCAAAATTAATCTGATGCCCATCTAACCTACACCATTCCGTTATTATCCATATGTATGTCCCGTTTAAATGCCCTTAACGTTGGTGAGCTACTATGTTATAGTCAGGCCATTCCACGCCCCTATTACTCTGAGTATCCCTAATATCTGTCCTAAATTATATCACCCCTCAATTTAAAGCTATGTCCCCTCATGTCAGCCTTCACCATCTGAGGAAAAAGGCTCTCACTGTCCATCCTATTTAACCCTCTGATTATCTTATACATCTCGATTAAGTCACCTCTCAACCTTCTGTCCAATGAAAACACCCTCAATTCCCTCAGCCTTTCCTCGTAAGACCTTCCTTCCATACCAGACAATATCCTAGTAAATCTCCTCTGAACTCTTTTCAGAGCTTCCACATCTTTCCTAAAATGCGGTGACCAAAACCGCACACAATACTCCAGGTGCAGCCTTACCAATGTCTTGTACAGTTGAAGCATGACCTTGTGGCTCCGAAACTCAATCCCCCTACCAATAAACGCCATCACACCATATGCCTTTGTAACAACCCTATCAACCTGGGTGGCAACTTTCAGGGATTTATGCACCTGGACACAGAGATCTCTTTGTTCATCTACACTACCAAGAATTTTACCATTAGCCCAGTACTCTGCATTCCTGTTACTACTTCCGAAGTGAACTACCTCACACTTTTCCTCATTAAACTCCATTTGCCACTACTCAACCCAGCTCTGCATCTTATCTATGTCACTCTGTAACCCACAACATTCTTCGGCACTGTCCACGACTCTGCCTACCTTACTGCCACCTGCAAGTTTACTAACCCATCCTTCTCTGCCCACCTCCAGATCGTTTATAGAAATGACAAACAACAGTGACCCCAGAAGAGATCCTTGCAGCACACCACTGGTAACTGAGCTCCAGGATGAGCATTTCCCATCAACCACCACCCTCTGTCTTCTTTCAGCAATCCAATTTCTGATCCAAACTGCTAAACCACCTTCAATCCTGAAACTCCTTATTTTATGCAATAGCCTACTATGTGGAACCTTATCAAATGCCTTACTGTAAGTTCATATACACCACGTCAACCGCCTTGCCCTCATCCACCTGTTTTGTCACCTTCCGAAAGAACTCCAATAAGGTTTGTGAGGCACAGCCTACCCTTCACAAAACCGTGTTGACTATCCCTAATCAAATTATTCTTTTCCAGATGATTATAAATTCTGTCTCTTATAACCTTTTCCAACAACTTATCCACTGCCGAATTAAGGCTCACTGGCCTATAATTACTAGGGTTGTCCAGACTCCCCTTCTTAATCAAGGGAACAACGTTTGTTATCTGCCGGTCTTCTGTCGACAATGATGACATAAAGATTGAAGCCAATGGCTCTGCAATCTCCTTCTGGCTTCCCAGAGAGTCCAAGGATAAAACTCATCTGGCCCCAGAGTCTTATCTATTTTCAGATCTTCCAAAATTACTAAAACCTTCTCTTTGTTAACCTCTATCCCATCTAGTCTTCTTGCCTATATCTCTATATTTTCATTAACATTGCCCTTTTCGAACGTGAATACTGACAAAAAGTATTAATTAAGTGCTTCCTCTATGTCCTCAGATTCCACACACAACGTTTCACTACTATCTTGGTTGGCCCTAATCTTATACTCTGGTCATGCTTTTCTTCCTGATATACCTATAGAAAGCCTTAGGGTTTTCCTTGATCCTATCCGCCAATGACTTCTCATGTCCCCTCCTGGCTCTTCTTGGCCCTCTCTTTAGGTCTTTTCTGGCTAACTTATAACTCTCAAGCCCCTTAACTGAGCCTTCACCCCTTATCCTCACATAAGCCTTCCTCTTTCTCTTGACAAGAGCTTCAACTTATTTAGTAAACTGTGGCTCTCTCTCTCTTGACAACCATTTCCCTGCCTGATAGGTGTATACTTATCAAGGACCTGCAGTAGTTGTTCCTTGAATAAGCTCCACATTTCAAGTGTGTCCATCCTCTGCAGTTTCCTTCCCTGTCCTACGCATCCTAAATCTTGCCTAATCGCACCATAATTGCCTTTCTTCCAGTTATACCTCTTTCCCTGCGGTATATACCTATCCCTGCCCATTGCCATTGTAAACATAACTACCCTTGATTAACAATGCCACTTCTCGACCTCTTTTACCATCTTATCTCTTCTTGCTGACACATCTAGATCCCAGAATCCAAGACAACTATTCCTGTCCCTGCTCGAGCCATGTCTCTGAAATGGCCACAACATCGAAATCCCAGGTACCAACCCATGTTGCAAGTTCACCCTTCAATGCTCCTGGCATTGAAGTATACATATCAAACCAACATCCTGATTGCTGGTGCCCTCTTACGACCTTGTAAACCTGTCCCGAACCTCACTACCCTCAACCTCCTGTTCACTGGAATTACAATTTCTGCCTTAAATCCCGATCTCTCTTCCTACCTATGTCATTGGTGCCTATGTAGACCACGACTTGCAGCTGCTCCCCTTCAAAGATCCTGGAAACATGATCAGAGACATCATGGACCCTGTCACCTGGGAGGCAACACACCAAACATGAATCTTTCTTGTTCCCACAAAACCTCTACCCACCTGCCCCCCCCCCTCCAAATTATGGAGTCCCAGTGACTAAAGCTCTGCTCCTCTTCTCCCTTCCCTTCTGAGCAACAAGGACAGGCTCTGTGCCAGAGACCTGTGCCCCATTGCTTACCCCGGTATGTGTCGTTCTTCTCTCCCACCCCCACGCCCAAACAGTATCCAAAACTGTATACTTGTTGAGGGGAAACCACCACAGGAGATCCCTGCACTGCCTGCCGGTTCTCTTTCTTACTCCCGATGGAAACCCATCCATCATCATCTTGTGGCTGTGGAGTAACTACCTTCCTGTAACTCCTCTCGATAATCCCCTCCGCCTCGTGAATGATCCGAAGTTCATCCAGCTCTATTTCCCTAACTCTGTTCTTGAGGAACTGGAGTTGGGTGCACATCCCACAAATTAAGTCAGCGGGGACACTAGAGGTGACCCTGACCTCCCACGTACTGCAGGAGGAACATTCAACTGCCCTCACCTCCATTCGTGCTATTCTAAATTCCCAAATAGACTGCCGGGAAAAGAAATGAAACACGAAAGGATACACTTGTCACCTTAGCAGCCGACACAACTTTTTTTTTGGTTGGAGGAGGAGGATAGGGTGACACTATCCGAGTAGTTTTTTTTGGGTAAAGCGACCGCTCAAATGTATGACCTTGTGACCTCTCCGACTGTGTCCAGAAACTAAAAGAAATTTAAACCGTATACTCACGTATCCTGACAGACTCCGCTGCTCCCTGGAGACCTCGTGACCTCTCTGACTGCATCGAGGAACTGAAGTCCAGGATGTTGTGAAACTTGAAGGGGTTCAGAAAAGAGTTATAAGGATCTTGCCAGGGTTGGAGTATTTGAGCGAAAGGGAGAGGCTGAATAGGCTGGGACTGTTTTCCCTGGAGTGTTGGAGGTTGAGGCGCTGACCTTAGAGGTTTATAAAATCATGAGGGAGGGGAAATAAACAAGGTCTTTTCCCTGGGTTGGGGAGTCCAGAACTAGATGGCATAGCTTTAGGGTGAGTGGGGGAAGATATAAAAGTAACCAAAGTGACCTATCATGTTATTGCAACCATTTGATTTGTCTCCAGGACTATCTTATTTTTGATTTCTTGTAATTATCTCTTAGCCTTAATTAAACAGTTCATAGGTCATCCCTTCACTTGCTATTCAGCTGTTGACACTTCACTCACACTATTTGACACTTTTGATCACCTGCAAAGACTTGCTATTCAACTGTCAACATGCCATTCACACATTTGTACTATCTTTGACATTCTTAATTACCTGGAATTATGTTGTAATGATCTCTCCACCTATAAATTCTGTGCCTGTGTGCTACCCTCCACTTCACCTGATGAAGGAGCAGTGCTCCAAAAGCTTGTAATTTCACATAAACCTGTTGGACTATAACCTGGTTTTGTGTGACTAAGACCATGAGATTTAGGAGCAGAAATGAGACCATTCAGCCCATTGAGTCTACTCCACTGTTCAATCATGGCTGATAAGTTTCTCAACTCCATTCTCCCACTTTCTCCCAGTAGCCCTTGATCTCCTTGATCCTCAAGAACCTATCTACCTCAGTTTACAACATTCTCAATGTCCTGGCCTCCACAGCCTTCTGTGTCAATGAATTCCATACATTCTCCTCTCTCTGGCTGAAGAAGTTAATTCTTATCTCCGTTCTAAAAGGTGTTCCCTTTATTCTGAGGCTGTGTCTCGGGTCCTAGTCTCATTTTCCCAACATCCACTCTGTCCAGGCCATTCGGTATTCTGTATGTTTCAATAAGATCCTCCCCTCCTCCTTTTCAATTCCATCGAGCATAGACGCAATAAGTTGGTCAACTCTTTATCTGATCTGGGCAAAAATGCAGATTCCAATACAGACTGGAAAATCCAGCTCAAAGAAGCAAAGATAGTGCTGAGAACAGATATGCTGCTTATCTGAAGAAAGAAAATCTGAAACTTACAAAGGAAAGCAAACAAAATGGGCACTGAGGAAGGTTCACCAGACCCGAAATGTTAACATTGATTTCTCTTCACAGATGTTGCCAGACCTGCTGAGCTTTTCCAGCAATTTCTGTGTTTGTTGTTGAAAATGAGATTATGCTCTAAACTTGCTGAACTCACTTTTGAGTGGTGAAAGCTGTAAAGTACCTAATTGAAAAGCTGAAGTACTATACCTAAGCTTCGTTTGACAGTGACTGAGAGAGCAAGTTAGCTTCACTGTGAAGCAGATTGGGAGGGTAGACCTGTGTGAGAAGGGCAATAGCAGCAGGTGATAAAACGCACGGCAGACAGCCCCTTGAAACTGTTTCTGCTAGAAGAAAAATGTAGTTACAGGGCAGAGCATAGTGAGAGGAATCGATACTGGTGTCTGCAGCAAAGGCTGCATTGTCTACCTGATACTGAGGTTAAGGGTATCTTTGTGATTCGATGGGAATTTGGAATAGGAGGGAACAGATCTAGTTGTCATAGCCCATGTAGGTACCCATGTCAGAGGTAGGACAAGGAGAAAGGCTCTGCTAAGAGATTATATAACTTGGGGCTAACTTGAAAAGCAGAATCACCAAAATAATAATCTCTGGATTTCTGCCAGAAATACATGCAAATTGATGTAGGATAAATAAAATTCGGGAGGTATTGTGTGGCTCAAAGATTTGTATGGAAGATATGTGTTCCAATTCATGGGGTCACTGGCACACAGTATTGGAGAAAGAGAGAGCTTTTCACTGAGATTGTCTTCAGTTCAACAATGCAAGAACCACTGTCCTGGCAAATGCTATAATTAGGTTTGTAGATAGGGAATTAAACTAATTAGTGCTTGGGAGGGCCATATTAAAAGAAGTTTAAAACATCAAAAAGAAACAAGAGCAGAAGTGCAGCATGGTGAAGAGGCAAACTATAATGAAAATATGTCAGGAAAGGGTAGGAAAAATAAACTGATGAGTGTAATAGAAAATAAAACAATCAAAGCTAAGATTCGTTATCTGGATGCATGCAGCATTTGTAACAAGATAGATGAGTTGACAGCACAACTAGAAATATTTTTATATTTCTAGCTGTTACAGAAAAGTGCTTGCAGGGTGATTGGAATTGGGAACTCAATATTCAAGGTTATGGTTTTTTCCATGTTCCAGAAGAAGAGGTGGATAACTTTGCTAATAAAACTAAGTATCAGAGCAGTGGTGACTACTGATATAGGTGCAATAGATCATGATGTGAGATCAGTTTGGGTGGAAATAAGGAATGGCAAAGTAAGGCAGTCATGGCTGGTAGTTATATATAGGCCCCTGAAGAGTTGCCTCAGTGTAGGACGAAGTATAAACTGGGAATTAATGAGGCGTGTAAGAAAGGCATTACAATTGCCTTTGGTGATTTTAATCTGTATATTGACCGGGTAAATCAGATGTACAAGGGTAAAATGGAAAACAAATTTGTAGGGTGCATCGAGTATTGTTTCTTTGAGCAGTGCATTGCAGGAACCATTCAGGAACAGGTTGACTGAGATCCAGTAAAGTACAATGAGATAGAATTAGCAAGAGATCTCACAGTTAAAGATCCGCTCATGATCACAAAGTTGTAGAGTTTGAAATTCACTTTGAGGGGGAGCAATTAGTGTCTCAAATCAGTGTCGTCATCTTTAATAAGTGTCAAAGTGTGGCACAGTAGGTTAGGCAGCATCCAAGGAGCCCCCTTCCTGATGAACGGCTTGTGCCCGAAACATCGACTCTCAGTTCCTTGGATGCTGCCTGACCTGTTGTGCTTTTCCAGTGCCACACTTTTCAACTCTGTTCTCTGTCATCTGCAGTCCACAATTTCTCCTAGTCACATTTAATAAGGGCATTAACAGTAGTATAAAGACACAGCTAAATAAGACTGGCTAGTGGGCAATTTTGGTTAATGAACAATGCACACAGTATTTAAAGAAGATGTCGATACATTTTTGAAACATTGAGTTGAGGGCAATGAGGAACTGGCACAGAAGGGTTGAGATCTGGGGCACATGAGCTATGATCTTACAGAAGAACAGGGTAGGCTTAAGGGGCTGAGTAGCCCAACTCCGCTCCTTTTTCTTATCCTCTTTCTGAACTTTGAACTTCATTGGAACAGAATAGTAGGCCAAGGACAGAAATGCTACTCTGAGTGTCAGGTGAGGAATTGAAATGACAGGTCACTGGAAACTCAGGGTCAAGCTTGTTGACTGTCGTGCCATTCAAATCTCTCTGACTTCCACCCTATCATAGATCTTCCTTTTGTCTTTGTCTCATTCACACTTTATTCAAAACCTTATTGAAAAATCTGAGGGGACTTGACAGGGAACATGTTGGGGAATCTTGAACTAGAGGACTCAAGACCTCTTAATTTCTAAATTTCCCATTTCTGCTAAAAGGTCATAGGCCTGAAATGTTAACTGCTTTTCTTCATAAGAATGTTGCTATAACCTGAATAATTTCAACATTTTGTTTTTGGGAATTAGTTCTGTCTGGAATTGATATTAAAGTGTAACATACATTTTCAATAGATTTTGCAAGATGATGTTGCTGATTTCTTCTTTTCCTCCCTCATTACACCTATGCACTGCCTACCTTTAATTGATATTTTAATGACCAAGTTGTAAAGTGAAGTTACCTCTGTGAAAGGAATTCATAAATCCAGGTATTTATAGCTTTTATTGTTAAGAGTTTTTATTTTCAACTATGCACAAAAATCACAATTGTTGTGAGTCTCAGATACTCTGATGGTTCAGCTAGAGCTAAATTTAAGTAGAAGTTGCTAAATCATTATCGCAGTGAGTTCCTAGGCACCATAATATAAATATATAAAATTAGCAGCATGAAGAAAAATAGTCATACATGTCCAAAAATAAGTAGTTGTGGAAAAGTAAACATTGGATTGATTTGTCGATTGGGATTGAGTGGATCATATTGAGAAAAGGTTAAGTTAGTTCTTTTTAAAAATCACTTGGATTCCAATTGGCTGTTTGAATTTAAGTTGATAAGATACAATTAAATAACTTTGCACCATTTGCAATAGTAAGTTTGCTATCTTGATATAATTTGATCTAATTTTGTGAAACAGAAAAAATAAGTTTACTTGACCATAGGATTCACATATTAGGTCAGAATAGAAGTGGCCTCACTTGTACAGATTACATTCTGTGTGCTATTTACACAAGGTTTCCAAGATAATTGCTCTGGACCTGTATGTCTGTTTTGATATCTAGTTAGTTCCAGAATCTCATGTTTAACTTTTCTTCTAATTTTGGGCATATTTTTCAAAACTGAGTTGCCCAAAGCACTTTAACCGTAAACTACTTCAAATGTGGTAAAATGCTAATCCAGAATGGTCTGTCAGAGCACTTTTATATCTTTAACCTTTTCATAAATAAATTGACATATTTGGCAGAAAGTAATTACCGTTTCAACGTGCAAGATACAAATGTTAATAAAACTGATGTATACTGTGGTAAATTATAACTACGTAAGCATGAGCTTTGAACTGCAGTTCCTTTTCAAATTTAATTTCATGTCTGTGGCCCTAAACCCCATCCCACCTTCCTGGACTTGTTACCCATTTCAATGATCTCACACCACCTTGCCAAATTTCCCTCAAAGAGTTGCAGATACCTGTTTGATTCAAAACCCAAATCATCATCAACAACACATCTGTCTCCTGGCCCCCAACCCTACTCTCCCTGGCCTAATCTAAACCCTCATCCACTTTTCTGCCATGCTGCAGGCCTATCTCCTTGTCCACCCACTACCCAGTTAGCTCACTCGGGCACCATTAGCATTCCATGGAAATCATTAAATAACGTTGAATATTAGAATGAATAAGAGAACAAATTACACATGAAGTTATTAAATAACAATATATTAAATCTATATTAAATATCATTATGTTTGCAATTAAAAGTGACATTAGGGGGATTCAATCAGAAGTGACAATATTTCTGTTGAATAAAGGGAACTATGGAGCTATGAGGGAGGAGCTGGCCAAAGTTCAATGGGGCAATACCTTGGCAGGGAAGACAGTGGAGGAACAATGGCGGATATTTCTGTGTATAATGCAGAAGATGCAGGATCAGTTCATTCCAAAAAGGAAGAAAGATCCTAGGAGGAGGCATGGGTGGCCATGGCTGACGAGGGAAGTTAAGAAACATATAAAGTTGAAAGAGAAAAAGTATAACATAGCAAAGATAAATGGGAAAACGGAGGACTGGGAAGCTTTTAAAGAAGCATGCTGCAGTGCTCCAATCAAATCACAGCACAAACTGGAAGAACTACATCTCAGACCAGGCATTTTACAACCTTCTGGACTTTATATTGAGTTCAACACCTTCAAATTGTGACCGCGCTCACATTCCTTCCTTGCCTTTTAGCTTCACTTGTATTCTTTGTCACCATCGTCTCTCCCTTCCCCCTACTCGAGTGGGACTGTCTGTCCTTTCCAATCTGGCAGTTAGAGACACCATTGTTCTGCCATTCTTACATTCCGATCACTTAATCCACAGTATCAGCATCCTCTCCCCCCCAGCACTCCACACTGCACCCCACTCAACTATAGCATAAATGCTGCCCTCTCTACGTTTCACTTCAGCTCTGATGAAGTCTGATCTAAACTCGAAATGTTAGCTTGCTCTCTCTCCATGAATGCTGCCTGACCCACTGTGATTTCCAGTATCCAGTAACCACAATTGTTCTCTATGAACAACAATGCTCTTCCTAATAAGCTCATGGTGTTAAAACCTTCCTCGGTTGGGCACCAATCAATATTGACTGGAATGAAAATAGATCTTATGAAACAATAGGGGTTGGTGAACTGAAGTTGTGGTGGAAGCAATTTAATGGAGCGAAGTTGAGGGGTGTATGTCCTGCATCCAACTGTGCTATTTTTGATTGGTGCAGTGTTCCAATCCTCAGCACTAACTATCAAACCCTTAACGGGAGGAAATCATGCAATCTGAAGAAAATGATCAAAGAGGAATTATTTAAGCACAAAATCAAGTCAGTTTAGATATATTAATCAAGGGAAAATGCATTTAATAGGCTCACAAGGCCATGTCAGTTGACTGCCAAATTGTGATTGAAGCAATATTCTACAGTAAGCACTCTAGAGAGTTATCTCTGGCATATCTGTATTACAGTCAGTGGGAGACAAATGCGGAAAAGCTTTAAGTATGCTTTTGCTGTTTTTCACTGATGGGATTACAAAAGTTGAATTTTTTAGGTTTGATCTTGGATCTGACATGGTGCTTTCATGATCATATTCAAATGACTTAAATAAATTTACATAATCATTTCACATCTCAATCCCATTCAAACTTCCACCCAACAATGCTACGTAAACCAGGATGATGTGGACCTTGATTTAATAGAGGCCAAACTGATCTCAATCAGAGAAGCAATTGAGGTGCTGAAATTGCCCTGAAAAGCACTAGACTGGAGAAACCAGTTCCTATTTCAAATACCACCAGAGCAAGGTGGCAAAGGGTAATGTCAGCAGAGTAGCACCTTGCTGATGTTCTGGGAGCTGGATTCAAATTTCACCATTCTGAACACACGAGCATTGTTAATTGTCAAAACAAAAACCTACTTCGTTCACTTTTGTCATTTTGAGAAGGAAATTTTTCTCTTGTCCAATCTGGTCAATGCCATGATGCCAGAATCACAACAATAAAAGTCAAAGAGTTGGGAGTAAGGGGGGCATTTTCAGAATGGCAATTTGTAATTAGTGGAGTGCTGCAGTAGGATCTCAACTATTGACAAGACATAAGATATATTCAAGCGTGTGGTGCTGGAAAAGCACAACAGGTCAGGCAGCATCCGAGGAGCAGGAGAATCGACGTTTCAGGCAAAAGCCCTTCACATTCGGCCCATTGAGCCTGCTCTACCATTCTCAACCCTGTTTTCCTGGCCTTCTCCCCGTAACCCTTGACCTCTTGCTAATCAAGAACCAATCTGTCTCTGTCTTAAGCACACTCAATGATTTGGTTTCAGCAGCCTTCTACAGCAATGAGTTCCACAGAACAGAGATGACAGAGATGAGGAGATACTTCTTCACCCAGAGAGTGGTGACTGTATGGAATGCTCTGCCCCAGAGGGCAGTGGAGGCCCAGTCTCTGGATTCATTTAAGAAAGAGTTGGATAGAGCTCTCAAGGAAAGTGGAATCAAGGGTTATGGAGATAAGGCAGGAACAGGATACTGATTAAGGATGATCAGCCATGATCATATTGAATGGTGGTGCAGGCTCGAAGGGCAGAATGGCCTACTCCTGCACCTATTGTCTATTGTCTTCAAGATGACAGAAATCTAATTAGTCTGCCTTGCTGAGCTCTGCACCATAACTCAGGCAAAGTAGTGCTTTTACCCTCCACATTTTAGCCATTCTGGGAAAAATCGGTAATTCTAAGCGATTAGAATCGCTATATATCCTTTTCTAGTGAACTGTGAAGATAACTAAAGGCAAAGGGCAGTGTGGATCTCAACAAGCAGGGCACTCCTCTGCAGTAGTGGGTACATCTGCGTAGTGTCAACCTCCATAAAAGCCGCGCTGGACTTAGCTGCTCAGCAAGGCCTGTCTTCAGACTATGTTAAACTCCGAGAAAAGATCAAGTCAACAATGGAAGAAACCCAGGCCAGGCTGGAACTCATCTTGGCCATCCTGCAAAAGCATGAGTGGAAGATGCAGCATCTCTTGCAGCATGTAGAGGAGGTCAAGCGGTGGACCACAGCGTCAGAGACTTTGGCCAAATCTTTGGCAGGACAGATCCAAGCTCTGGAAAAGCAAGTTCAGGCCTTAGTGGAGCAGGTCGAAGACCTCGAAAATCGAGGTCGGAAAAAGAACATTCACATTATTGGACTGATGGAGCGAGAAGAAAGGAATCAGCCAGCTAGTTTTTTTGAGCAATGGCTGCTGCAGATTCTGAGATGGGAAGCTGAGGTGGGCCGGATGCTGATTGATTGAGCTCACTGGGTCACAGTGCGCAGACCAGGGTCGGACCAGCGGCCTGCCTGGTCTTAGTGCAATTCCAGTCCTATAAAGACAAAGAAAGGGTGTTGGAAGCTTCCAGAACATTGGCGAAGGATCCACATGCTCTGATTTAGAAGATTTTTAGGACTTTTCTATGTCCGTGATCCACAAGAGGAAGACATTTGTTGAGGTAAAGAAAAGGTTGGGGGACATCTGGATATCCAGTACTCCGTAAGGTACCTGGCAGTGCCCCGTTTCAGCCATGGAGGGTCCATACGTGTCTTTGACTCATCAGAGAAAGCAAAGAACTTTTTGGACACTTTAAAATAGACTGACTGGCTCAAGCAGTATGGACAATAATAGTTCTTTTTTTCTCATTTTGTTTTGTCCCTGTAATTTTGTTTTCTTCCTTTTTGCTTTCCTGGGGTTTGGGAAGCATTTTTGGAATTTTTGCTTTGATTTTCCAGCAATAATGGAGGTTGATTTATGGGTGGGATCGGTGAAATGCCTACTTTTAATTCCTGTGCTTATAACATCTATGTATTCTTTACTTTTGTTTTGCCTGGGTTTGGGTGCAGCTTCAATTTGAAGGAGCCATGGAGATGTTTGTAGGTAGTCTGTGTGTCCCCTGTGGGCATGGGGGAAAGTATCCCAGTATCTGTTTTTTATATTTGTTTATTGTAATTGTAGTTTTTAAAAGTTTTGTTTCGATAGTTTTTGTAGATGTGTTCTTCTTTAACTGTTTCCACTCGGTGCATCGTGAGTAGGGTTCTTCCTCTCGGGGATCGGGCTGTTTTAGATGACTATGGCTAGTTGTTCGCTCAAATGGTGCACCTGAAATATTAAGGGAAGTCAGTTACCGATTACAAAAAGGCAAGTACTTTCACGTCTCGGAAAGGAGAGGGTAGATGTCGCTCTGTTAGAAGAAACCCATCTTGATGAGAAGGAGCATCTGAAGTTGCAATAGGCGGGATTTGGCCAGGTGTTAGTTTCATCTTTTAACAGTAAAAGCGGGGAAGTGGCTATACTTGTTCAGAAGAATCTCCCATTCCAATCCTTAGATCAAATTAAGGATGAATATGGACAGTTTGTGATTTTCAAAGCTTTAATACATGGTGAGGAGTACAGTATTTTGAATGTTTACTGTCCCCCAGCACACCCCCTTAAATTTCTGACGGATGCGCTCTTTCGGTTGATTGCCCTTGGGACACGTCATTCTATTCTGGGGGGAGACTTAATCCGCCTCATGGATCCCACAGTGGATGGGATGCCCAGGGATCCCCCGGGTACCTTCCCGCAGTCTAAACAACTGGTGGACTTAAGAGGGGGAGTTGGGATTGGTGGATGTATGGAGATGTCTTCACCTGGCAGGTAGGGCCTTCACCTTTATCGCCAATCCGCACAAGTGTTGCATAAGGATTGATATTTTTCTTGCTCCATCGGCTTGTTTGAATTTGGTTTTGTCCTTTAAAATTGGAAACATAGCCATTTCTGATAATGCAGCAGTGTATTTGGAGGTTAAGGCCGAGGTAATGGGGTAAGTTCGCGGCATTGGTGCATGGATCCTTTTCTCCTTAAGGATAATAAGTTTATCGATTACTTCTTGTGGGAGTTTAAAGCGTTCTTGGACTTGGGCACAGCCAGTAACCCATCTGTGCTTTGGGAGACTGTCAAGGACTATGCAAGGGGTATATCATCTCTTATTCAGCTCATCAGAAATGACCGAGGGGGGAGCAGCAACGTCTTCTCCAGGCCTGGCTGAAGCCAGCCAAAACCATATACTTTGAAAGGCCATCCGTGATTAAGTTACAGTGAATCACAGTGCTCCAAGCGCCTCTGAAATCCGTGCTTACTCAAACAACGAAGAGAGAGATCTCTTTCGTGAAACAAAGGTTATTTGAGTATGTGGATAGGCCAGGTAAATACTTGGCATATTTGGCTAGGAAAAAGAGCGTCCCCCAACCCAGCCTATCACATCTATCAGAGAGGTGACTGGGACTCTTTCTTCCTATTCCAAAAAGATTAATATGGATTTTACAAAATTTTAGTCCGGGTTGTATTGGTCAGAGGGCTGTGATGACAGGTTGGCAAAAATAGAGTCTTTTTAAGAACCTAAACTTTCCAGGTGTGACTCTGGAGCAGGTGTCCCTCTTGAATGATCCCTTGACTGTGCAAGATATATAGGAGATGGTAAGACAGCTCCAAAGTAGCAAGGCACCCTTCGGAATGAGTTTTATAAGGAATTTATTAATATGTTGGCTGGACCAATGCTGGATAGATGCAATTATTCATACAGTCAGGACTGCCTCCCACTCTCTGAGAGAAGTTAATATTTCTCTCATTCTCAAGAGGGGAAGGCCCTGGAGGACTGTGCTTCATACAGGCCTATTTCACTGCTAAACTCGGATTTCAAAATTTTACCTAAGACATTCGCGTTGAGATTGGAGAAGGTGTTGCTCTTTTTGTAAAGGAGGACCAGACAGGTTTTATTAAGGACCATAGGTCCTCTAATAACGTTAGAAGAGTACTGAACATGGTCCAGGTGTGTCAGCAGAGGTCTGTTCCGGGCTTGGTGGTCTCTCTTGTCGTGGAGAAGGCATTTGACTGGGTGCAGTGGCGGAATCTTTTTTGTGCTCTGGAGCATGTTGTTCTCGGTTAGGTCTTTACCAGATGGGTACAAGTGCTATATTGTGATCCTATGGCAGCGGTCCTTACTTATGGCATAAGATCTAATCATTTTAATGTCGGTAGAGGCAGCTGACAAGGTTGTCCCCTCTCACCACTGTTGTTCACGCTGGTGATTGAGCCGTTGGCGAAGCCTATCCGAAGGGACCCCAATATAGTTACCCCAGATGTGGGATCAGGAGCGGATAAGATCACACTCAGTGCAGGTGGTGTTCTCCTTTTCCTATCAAATCCGGCAGCGTCTATGCCTCATTTAATACAATGTATCAATTTATTTGGCTTGTTCTCAGGAAATAAGATTAATTTTTTTGAAGTCGGAGGCCATGTCTCAGGAATACCCGATCTTAAAGGTGAAATGCGATTCCCTTTTAGGTGGTCACAGGGAGGTTTTCTGTACCTAAGCATTTTCATTACTCCCACCTTTGACGACTTATATAAGGCTAACTTTGTGCACTTGATCCTACCTTATCGAGCTTCAGCGTTGGAAAGTTCTTCCAATATCTTGGTTAGGCTGAATGGCTCTTATCAAAATGAATATTTTTTCTCGGTTATTATATCCCATGTAAATGCTCCCTCTGATGTTGCCTCGGCAAACGTTACAGAAACCCAGATGTTAGCTCTGTTCTTTTGTTTGGTGTCACAGGCAGCTTCTCATTAAGATTGCTAAACTGCAGTTTCCCCAGGGAATTTTGGGGTGGAGGAGGGTAGACTTTCCAGACATCAAGAGGTATCAAATAAGCTCCCTATTATCTTTTGTGAATGATTGGGCTTGTGAGGATCCAAGGTCAATATGGCTGGATATTGAGGCCTTGCAGGCGAAGTGCCCACTTATTTATCTGTTATTTATGGATAAGATGAGGATAGTCACAGATTATTGTCAGAACCCAATTGTCATCAATACGGTCTAAACGCGAAGAGTGATGCGACAAAGCGAAGGCAGTTTATCTGAAACCTCTTCTCTCTCTCCTATAGTAGAAATGCCAAGATTCTGGTCTTAAGTTATGGGCATCCAGGGGAATCTCTTGTCTGGGAGATTTATTTGACCGGGTGGTCATGATGTCCTTTGATCAGTTGAGTCGCAAGTATGATTGCCCAGTAGGGACCTCATTTACTCCTTTCAGGTCAGGGACCTTATCCAGAAGAAGATTGCATCTCTCTCTCTCTGTATCTCTCTCTCTCTGTATCTCTCTCTCTCTGTATCTATATCTCTCTCTCTCTCTTTCTCTCTCTCACTCACCCTACATCACATAACCAACAATAGTATTCATCTTTATTTTCACATCCTTCCATGACCTTGTCCCTTGTCCATCCCTACATTCACCTGTAACATTAATACTTCTCCAATTCTAGCCTCCTGTTCATACTCAAACTACTTCAAACCACTATTGGCAGCTGTGCATTCAGCTGGGTAGAATCTAAGCTCTGACATTCTGTTTTTAAGTGGCTAAGTGCCGAATTTTGTTTGATATGGACTTAAGACACCTGAAATTTTTTAGTCTCCTAAAGACCCTATATAATTCATATTTTTTATTGTTAAAGTTAATTTGGGTAACTGTCATTTGGAAGCATAAGTCTTGTTGACTACTCATTTAGAATTACTTTAATTTATATATTTAGAAATGTTCTGTGCAATTATACCTCTTAAGTTTGTCTGCAAAGAGAACAATATATCAGTTAAGTAAGTTTGAGGTGTAGTCTCTGCTGCAATGTTAGTAAAATGATAATGGTGATTGAGGAATTTCTTGTATCCCCAGTATTTGTTGGGCATAATGAACTTTTGCCTCAGGACACTTGAAGTCTTGGTTTAATATCTCAGCAGAAAGACAGCAGCTCTGACAGTATGGCATTTTTCAGCACTGTGCTGGAGTGTCAGCCTATATTTTTGTGCTCAAGCCCATACATTTTACAGGTCCTATACTCAAATTCCAATATTAATTTGCTCGTTTAAGATTTTAACCAATAAGGAAACAGGTTAGTGCAGTAACTGAGGGATTTTAACTTAGATTATAAATAATACCTATCAAAGCAGAGCAGCAACTATATGGAGGTGTGATGATTCTTGTTTTCCAGTTGAATCCAGAGCACAGGTCAACATTTGGTTTCTTGGTCTGTTTCCAATGCATCGAAGGTCTTCCACTCTTGGTTGGAAGTAGGATAACTTCAAAATTCTTCCTGTGCATTCCTTGTTGTATAACTGTTGCTTAATAACTTATTTCTAAACTACAGACCATGATGTGATCAATTACATTGTTAAGTTTGATAGGCCTAGGTTGGATGAGAGTTCATGCTAATTAGTTTAAACGATGCATGATTAATCTTTAATTGGTTCTTAAAGGTGACAAACATTGACTGATGTTATCTCCCATTATCTTTTGACTTGCCTTAAATTCCTTAAATTGTCAATTATCCATGGTTTGATCCTCTTTTGTTATTGTCAGTTTACTTAAATAATAGGACAACTTGAAATATTCTTGACTTCATTGTTTAAAAAAGGGGAAGCATTTTCAGTTGGGAGGCAATGGTTGACACCTTCGAGCTCATGTTTCAATGTTGCCTAAATTGACAGAATTCCCATAAATGAAACATTCACTTATCACTAACAATTTGTTTTCCCTTCCAAGAGTCTTTGTTCTGTATGGTTTTGTTTTTGCTGTTGGAATGCTAGAAAACCGATTGCTACCCTTTATACTTTAAAGGCAAAACTAATGCAGAAGATACTTGTCTCTATAAATTGTTGAGGAGAAAGTGAGGTCTGCAGATGCTGGAGATCAGAGCTGAAAATGTGTTGCTGGAAAAGCACAGCAGGTCAGGCAGCATCCAGGGAACAGGAGAATCGACGTTTCGGGCATAAGCCCTTCTTCAGCCCTGAAGAAGGGCTTATGCCCGAAACGTCGATTCTCCTGTTCCCTGGATGCTGCCTGACCTGCTGCGCTTTTCCAGCAACACATTTTCAGCTCTATAAATTGTTTTAAAGTCTCAGTGATTAGGCGATTACAAACTTAAACACTTAAAGTTAGCTCTAATACCAAGTTATATTTATTCAGTTGCTATGCTTCAAATAGGGATCGGTTAGATCAGTTAGCTGGACAGCTGGTTTGCGATGCAGAATGACAACAACAATGTGGGTTCAATTCCTGCACTGGCTGAGCTTACCACAAAGGACTGTCCTTCTCAACCTCTCCCTTTGCCTGAGCAGTGGTGACCCATAGGTTAAAATAGTATCAGTTGTGTCTCTCTAATGAGAGAGCACCCAAGTTGGTTCAGTCAAACCATGGCAACTTTACCTTTATACTGACATCAGTACAAGGACACAGCTTTGGTTGATTCCTTGACAAGCCAGGAGTATACTCTCTCTGTCTTCTTCCTTCTTGGGAATCTGGATCGAAACAAAACTGATGTGTTTCAGCCTTACAGCTGTAACTCTAAACATAAGATTATTGTCTTCACCCATGGTGCTTTTCAAATTAAGCTAATCAGAGTCATTTAATGTTATGGTGTGAAGATCTACATTGGCTACCCTTAAGCAGAATATTATTGTGTGAGATTAATCAATAAATGTACTTTGATAATATGATAATTAAATTGAAATCAATCATGAAATGTTAGTTTCTGTACAAGTCCTGCAAGTCCTTAAATGAAACTCGAATCCTCAAGCTTATGATGCCTCAGTGCCAAAGATTATCATGTTACAGCCAAGCTAAGATATGGCTTAAAGAAAATAGACTAAAGCTTGCAAATGTGTATGAGATATAGTCTGCGAAGCCTGATTTTACATTTTGTATGAAAAATATGCAATCAACTTTAGTAGAAAGGCTGTTTAATGCTCCAGTCCATGCAGAGAAAATTTAGGAATGTTCTGTCACCTGTTAGAAATGTGAATACAAGATAGAAAAGTCCAACACAAATGAAGTGCTTGTATTTTTAAAAATGGACGTGAAGAATGAAAAACAACTGGCACAGAGCAATGTTTGTAGCATATTGAAATGTACAACAGTGACCAAGTCGAGCATTGTTATCCTGAGGGGAGGAAATGAAGAGATTTACCTGATATCTGAGAATAGAAAAGGCACATGCATAAAAAATTTGAATGAGAAAATCATATTGTGTCCAGAAGAAAGTCAAATATTCATCAGTCTGTGGGTAAGAAAAATACAAGGTGACCGAATAAATTACTGTGGCTAGTACAGAAATGGATCATCAACCAATGATGAACAGCCAGTGCTCTGTTGCTTCATTTCGAATCTCATTTACACCATTTAGATGAGTCTTCGAACAAAGAAAACCATTGAGGAATTTTGGAAAGGAAGAAATAGTTGTTTTTAAATATTGGAGGGAAACTTGCACTCAGAGTTTTTAGATATTTACCATTGGTTTGCCAGTCTGAAAATTTACATTGCCTATCTCCTCAGAGAAGGAAATAAGTAAGATAGAGCAAACCTTTATAGTACTGCTTATATGATGTTAAAATTCAGCTTATACTGTTAGTCTCTTCACTGTGTGGCAAATTTCAAATGTTGTGCCAATAGCGTTACCATGGATCTGTAACTGTTGTGAAGGTGGTATCTTGTTGTCACTGGAATAGTGGATGGCTGGAAGAGAAAGGAGCATCAGATATTTGCTGTTTTGTGCAGTAGTAAAATAGATGCTAAATCTTCAACTAAATGAAGGCTCTCTTTTTCTATTTATTGATATGTCTGAAAATAATACAAGGTTAGAAATATGGATAAATCTTAAAGAATAGTCCTTTCCCCCAAACTGGTAATTTGAAAGAGCATTCCTGCTTACTCTGGCACTTCAGATGTTTCCCGATAACCGAACAAATTAGTCCTCTTCAAGTGCATGTCCAGTTCTCTTTCTATGTTCCTATGGAACCTTTTTCTGCTACCCTTTCAGATGCTCCAGATCCTGATAAATCCCTGTGAATAGTCTTCCTGTTGTTTTTGCAATTCTTTGAAATTAGTGACCTCTGGTTAGTAACCCACGCTCCATAGAAAACAGTTTCTTTCTATTAGCTGTATCAAAACCTGTGTAATTAGAATTCCTACATCAGGTCTGTCCTTACATTTCTCTCCTCGAATGTGAATCTCTCCACTTTATCCCAGGTATGACCTTACTTAACAAACCTCTTTTGTACCCTGTTCAAGGTCTTTGCATTCTTCTTAAAGTGTGGTATCCAGACTTCTGTACACTACTCCAGCTGAGGCCAAATGGGTGATTTCTTTAGGTTTAGCATATAAGCCAGGAACAAAATACCAATGTTCAAAGTTATTTTTGGATAAATTATTTCTAAATAAATCTGGAAACTGGAAGATCATAAAAATTGTGTTTATCTATCTTTGAGATGCGTGTACTGCCTAATAGTTTAATTTTAATCTCACTCTGACTCAACCAATTTGTAGGTTACTTTGGCTGCTGTTGGACTCAATTATCCTTGCCACCGACTAACAGTCAGTAAAAGACCTTCACCTACACAAACCCGAGAACACTCTGAAGAGGTAAAGCAATTGTTTTCTTTTTACTTCCATTTAATTTAAAACCTGAAGCTGTGAATTTGCTACTTTTTTTGTGAAAGAAGACATCCTATAGAATTATCATATGGTTAGAACGCAGAAGGTGGTAATTTCATCTGTCACATCAGTGCTTGCAAAAGCATCTCAACTTGTTCCTGTCCTTTCCCCGTAACCCTGCAAATTCATTCTCTTTCGGTGATTATCCTTTTGGAAACTGTACATTGGCCCCCACCACTCTGTGACAATGCAAATCCTAACACACAAGTTGTTGTATTTAAAAAAAAAAGCTTCTCCCCGAATCACCATTGCCATTTGTGTTTGCTGATACATTTGTATTAACACACTTGTAAAATAAACATTCATTGAGCAGCATGAGGTGCGACTGGTGTGACTCTGATTCACCTGCTATTCTGATAGTATTTAAGAGTCGGGAGGAAAGACAACACAAAATTTGAAATGTTAGTAAAACGTTCTTGTTAATGTTACCATTAGTTGTCTTCAGTAAAAGCTACCTACGTTTCGTAAAGTTCTTAAGTCATTGTATTCTAACTTATCTTTTTGTGTGCAGATGAGAAATGCACACTATTTTCTTAAACTGTGTTTGGTTCACCCTTTCTAACTAAACCCACTGCAGCTTTACTGCTGTGCTTATAAGTAATGAACTTGCAGATTCTATTCATTGATGACTCTGAATAATTAATGAAGAGATTGGATTACTTTATATTATTAGTTTGCCTTTGATTCTGATTATATTGTACTCACATAATAAAAATGGACATTGTTCAATACATGTTTCTTTACATTGTAATGCAAATATATTTTAAAAATTTGAATACTTTAAATGAGGCATCAATTATTATTTTGTTTCAACGCTTTAGCCTCGGTTCTTCAAATACTATAGACCTGCTAATTTGACCTCTGTAGTGGGGAAATTGTTGGAGTGAATCATGAAGGAAGGGATAACTGAACACTTGGAAAAACAAAGCTCAATTCACCAGTGTCAGCACTGTTTCATGAAGGCCAATTGTGCTTGCTAAACTTGCTGGAGTTCTATGAGGATGTAACCAGTAAGGTGGATAATGACGAACCTGTGGATGTGATATATCGAGAGTTCAAGAAGGCTTTTGACTCAATGCTGCATAAAAGATGAATCCAGAAGGTTAGATCATGGGGTTAGAGGTAGAGTATTGACATGGATAGAGGATTGCTTGACTGACAGAAAACAGAGGATTGGAATAAATTGGTCCTTCTCTGGATGGTGAACTATAGCTAGTGGGTGCTGCAAGGCTCAATTCTTGGACCTCAACTGTTTACAATCTATATAAATGATTTGCAAGCAGGGATAGACTGTAACATAGCAAAATTCGTGGGTAATACTAAAATAGGTGGGAAAGCAGACGGTGATGAGGATATAAAGTTTACAGATGGATATTGATAGTCTAAATGGGCCAAAAACCGGCAAATAAAGTTTGATGTAGATAAGTGCAAGATTATTGAATTTGGCTGTAAAAAGAAAAGGGCGAATTATTATTTTAATGTTCGTAGAGTGTGAGTGAATTGCAGAAAGTGAGTATGCAGGTACAGCGTATACAGCAATAAGAAAGACAAATGGAATCTTTGCATTTATTGGAAAAGGACTGGATTATAAAAGTAATGTTGTTACAATTATATAAGGTGTTTTTGAGAACACACCTAGAATACTGTGTCCAGTTTTAGTCTCTTTACTTGGGGGATGATGTGGTGACATTTGAGGCAGTTCAGAAGAGATTCACCGGAATGATTCCAGGGATGAAAGGGCTGTCATATAAGGAGCTGTTAAATAGCTTGGGTTTGTAAACGCTGGAGATCAGAAGAATGAGGGGACAATCTGATTGAAGTATATAAAATGCTGAAGGGAATTGATATGGTGGACATTGAACAGATATTCCCCTTTTTGGGACAGTCTTGAACAAGAGGGCATAGATGTAGAGACAGAGGAAGTAGGTTCAAAAATTGGCATAAATGACGCACAAACATTTGGATCAAGAGTAGATCACTGGGCCCTTTGGGCTTGCTCCACCATTGAATAAGATCATGGCTTATCTGATTTTAACATCAACACATGCAAAAACAGCCCCTGATCATCTTTCGTCCCCTTGGATTGGCAGAATACAAGTAATTGAAGTGTCTGGTGCTCATTTTTATGCATGATTCCCGATGTGTGAAGGTCACCTATGTGGAAGGAAGGAGTGCATCACTGGCTGGGAACCTCTTAGCACACAGGGTACTGAAGTATTTTTCAGTTTACTTCAAGGGAAGGCATTTAGTGACTTATAAGCGAGAGTAGAGAGCTGTATATCTGTTAGAGTAAGTACTTTTAAGGACAGGAGATGAATCCAAAAAAAAATGCACTGGATATTTGATTTCCTTTTTATCAGCATGTTAAGTCTTTCCCTGCTTCTGTCAGTTCCAATTCAAGAAGGTGGTAAAAGGTGTGTATTTAAAGTTTGGCATCAGTTGTGTGAAGAGGCCAGAAATTTTAGAAAATACTATAAGCTTTAAGACTTTAGAACCAGGACAAGTGTAATTGATACTGAAAAATGTCATGAAATATTACGAACTCCAGTGAATGGAAAGCAAAAATCTCAAGAAGTGATTATAAATAAATATTTTATGGATAGATTAGTATTGTGAGGACTAGCAAAGTAGTGATCAGGCCACTATGGAATGAAGAGTGGGGGAAGGTACATGAAAATGTGACAGAGATGCTAGACAAGTACTTGCCTTAGTTTTCACAGAAGAAGTGATGAGAGAGATGCACTGAGAATTAAGTTCTGCTACTCCTCAAGTTGCACTCTACTTATATGAATGTGTTAATGCAATCACTGAAATGGTCAATTGATTCCCGAGTGTATTACATTCAGAAGATAAGACATTTTCACCGGATGTGTGAACAAACTCAAAAAAATCTCATTTATTAGAAGCAGAACTTATTCCTCAAACAATTTGCCAAACTAGTTAATAACTAAACAATAATCCAGAAAGAGAATTGTATCCCCTTAATCCAACAAAGACATTAGACTCTGCAGAGAAAGTATGTTTTAAAAAAGTGGAAAAACGCCCATTATTTTCCAGTGCTCTGTGAAACAATAGAAAAGTTTGATGAATTCTCTCAAAAACTGAGGTTCTTGTGGATCAAGCTGAACCTCTGGCAGTCGTAGACTGCTGCAAAATCTTTCAGACCAAGTTTTAGTTCAGATGGAAATCCAATTAGACCTAGACATTTGAATAAATGTCACAGCTTAGCTCTTTTTTTGGATTGGCAAAGATAGTCCAAATATTGAGATGTAAACTTTTAATACACAGATTTGCAAATTCAACCGGGGAGAGAGAGAGCTGCTTCTTTACAGCTGTTTTTTTTCAAATGTCTGCCATGTTATTACTTTTCTTTCTGCCCTTCCCAAGTGTTCAATGCAGCAAAACAAGGCCAACTACAATTGCTTGTCAACCATCATGGGACTGCCAAAGTCCCTTAATTTCAATACCTTCCAGTTTTTTTCACATTGTCTAAAATGGTCTGGTCTTTTCCAAATCGTCTAAGATATAAATTTATATATTCCAAGCAAAGGCTATATCGGGATTGTGGAACCATTATAGTTAGGTTGGCATTTGTTGTGGACATGATTATTTAAATATTAGTGGTAATTTTTTTAAAAAAGCCTCATTTAACCTTGCATACTTGATATTTCTTAAATGGATCCCAAGAAAAGCTGGGAACTTGAAATGGAAGTAAACCGTGAAATTGCGCACCAGTTTATCTAATTTCAGGTTGTGCTAAATTGTGAGTTGTGAGATTAAAGTTTGGTGTCACTATTTCAACAGGGCAGGTCACTTGTGCTGCCATGCAGATTTCTTGATAGGAGTAATGAAGAAAATCAATAAAGAAAATGCAATATCTTTGATTTGTATGTTTTGCTTTTTGTTTTAGTTATTTAATGCTCCTTTGTTGTGCTCAAATATTTTAACTTTCTTGCCAGCTTGTTTTCCTTTCCGATCATAGTTGGCTTTAATTACTGTTTTGAATGCGTCAATGTTAAGTTTATTAACATTAATTGTTTTCAATTCTTCATGCAGTGCACTGATGTTCACATGGTCAGTGACAGTGAGGGAGATGATTTTGAAGATGCTACTGAGTTTGGAGTTGACGATGGTGAACTTTTTGGCATGGTATCTTCGGGACCAAAGAAGTCTGCAATGAGTATGTTTAGAATACCAATATTATCCAGCATAACCTATGTCATTTCACAAAGCCATTCCATAGTTTACTACTTTGATTTTGTCATTGTCCTTTCATCATGATTTACAGCTTATAACTGCTAATGTAAAGAGAATGGTCATTGCTGAAAAGAGAAACATGTTGTCAAAGCTTTTCACCTTGCGTTTATCAAGACCAACTTTCAAACAATTACGATAGCAGAACAGAGTTTTGATTAGTTGGCAAGCATTGCCAAGGAATGGGCAAAGCAGCAGTAAACTATGCCCCCCCCCCATACTCCTAGGTAATTCAATAAAGACTCGATGCTCGAGCGCATTCCTTTTGTTAGCAGAGAATGGGTACCTCTGTCGGAAGGAATGCCTCTTCTAGCGAGTATAAATGAATCCTATTACAAGCTCAACCAATTGTTACTGTAGCTATTCGTACACAAAGGATTGTTCAGCAACTGTTGACCAGTTGCAGAATTGCACCAAAGGGTCAGCTTCTAAGTTTTTGTTTTTTCCACTCTTCAGTCCTTGAGACTGAGGATGACTTCCTTCTACTCCAGATTTATGGATCTTGGTGTGACTAAAATTTAACAATGGATCCACACACCCCTGCAGCTACAAATTTGAAGAGATGAGTGGATGGTATTTTCAGGTTTTCACACACACGCACACGCCACTGTTTACATCGGGCCTCCATCTGGACCTGTTTGAGATGCTCGACTTGGTTGGCATCTTTGTGGATGCTTCTTCTGCAGTTTGGGCAGTCTTGGACAAGTCATAAATCAGTGGGGATACTTCATTTGTTCAGATGAAGCTGTCCCTCTCTGCCTTCTGGTATCTGCTTGTCACAACATAGCTTCAAGTCGAGAGCTTGGTTTGGAAGTCCTGTGTAATGCTTGTGGGTGATGTGGCCCTCCTTGTGCAGCTGTTTAATAATAACATGGCCTTCGGGGGTGTTGACATGAAAGTGGACACTTAGTCTGTCATGTATTTGCAGAATTTTTGTACAGGCATAGATGATATTTATCGAAGAATTTGAGTTATTAAACATACATGGTCCATGTAGACCAGGAGCTTGTTGCTGAATTTCAGATCTATGTCATCAAGTACTTTGTTCATCATATGATTGCTAGTTGCATTGGCATTCTGGAGGTTGAATTTGCTGATCAATGTTTATCATTGGTGAAAGAAAGCTTTCAAGGTATGAAAATTGCTTCACTTCAGTGACTTGCTGTTGCTCTTAAAAGCTGGGACAGCGTTGTGCAGCAGAAAATGAATTTTGTTTTCTGAATGTTTAGCCTGAGGCCTATTCTTTCATGCCTCTGAATTCATTTGGAGCTTGGCCTCTGAATGTGCGCATTGCAAGTATTGTCTGCCTACTTCAGCTCAATGAAGAGATCGGGGTGATCTTGTTCCGAGATTGGAGATGACACAAGTTGAGCAGTTTCCCCTTTGACCTGTAGGGAAGTTCCACTCCAGTGGGAAGTTTCATGGATGTTGCATGGAGTATTATTGCGAGATGGGTGGTAAAGAGTGCAGTTGCAATGTCACAGCTTTGTCTAACTCCAATTTGCGCACACATTGGGTGCCTGCTCAATCTATTCATGAGGATCACAGTTTGTGGGTTTTATGAAAAATGGGGTTAAATTACTGTAAGTAGCAAAATTTTAAAAGGATGCTCCATAATCCATTCTGTTTTAAAGAATTGAAGGACTTTGTGAAGTTGAAGGCCATGTGTAACGTTTTCTGGTGTCCTGTGCACTTTACATGGCTTGACTTGCTGTGCAGATCATGTCCACTGATTCTCTTGATGGAAGAAATCCATATTTTGCCTCCAATAGGATTACTTCAGCCACTGGGAAGAGCTGATTGCAAAAATTCTCTTTAATGTGTCTCCTGTGGTGGACATCAGGAAGACCCCTGTCCAGTTACTGAAATCAGTCTTTTTTCTTGAAGCAAGTCACGATTAAGGCATTTCAGATCTGTTCGAATGCTCTCCTCCCCCTAGGTGAGGGAGATCAAGAGTTCGTTACAGTTCTCAGGGCTAAAGGGATTAAAGGCTATGGGGAGGAAGCGAGAACAGGGTACATCGAACAGTACAGCACAGAACTGGCCCTTCAGCCCACGATGTTGTGCTGACCATTAATCCTCATGTAAGGTAAACCTAATGTACGAACCCTCAAATTTTTGTGACCATATGCATGACCAGCAGTCTCTTAAATATCCCCAATGACCTCGCTTCCACAACTACTGCTGGCAACGCATTCCATGCTCTCTCGACTCTGCATAAAGAACCCACCTCTGACATCCCCTCTATACTTTCCGCCAAACAGCTTAAAACTATGACCCCTCGTGTTAACAATTTCTGCCCTGGGAAAATGTCTCTGGCTATCAACTCTCTCTGTGCCTCTCATTATCTTGTACACCTCTAGGTCCCCTCTCTTCCCACTTTTTTCCAATGAAAAAAGTCTGAGCTCAGTCAACCTCTCTTCATAAGATAAGCCCTCCGTTCCAGGCAGCATCCTGGTAAACCTCTGAACCCTCTCCAAAGCATTCACATCTTTTCTATAATAGGGTGACCAGAACTGAACATAGTATTCCAAGTGCGGTCTAACCAAAGTTTTATAGAGCTGCAACAAGATCTCACGGCTCTTAAACTCAATCCCCCTGTTAATGAAAGCCAAAACACCATATGCTTTCTTAACGACCCTGTCCACCTGGGTGGCAATTTTAAGGGATCTATGTACCTGCACACCAAGATCCCGCTGTTCCTCCCCAATGCCAAGGATCCTGTCTTTAATCCTGTACTCAACTTTCAAGTTCGACCTTCCAAAATGCATCACTTCGCATTTATCCAGGTTGAACTCCATCTGCCACCTCTCAGCCCATCTCTGCATCCTGTCAATGTCACGCTGCATCCTACAACAGTCCTCTATATTGTCAACGACACTTCCAACCTTTGTGTCGTCTGCAAACTTGCTGACCCATCCTTCAATCTCCTCATCCAAGTCATTAATAAAAATTATAAAGAGTAGAGGCCCAAGAACAGAGCCCAGTGGAACACCACTCACCACTGACTTCCAGGCAGAATATTTTCCTTCCACTATCATTCGCTGTCTTCTGTCGACCAGCCAATTCTGTATCCAGACAGCTAAATTTCCCTGTATTCCATTCCTCCTGACCTTCTGAACGAGCCTACCATGGGGAACCTTACTGGGTCTCTTACTGAAGTCCATATACACCACATCCACTGCTCGACCCTCATCAACATGTCTCGCAACATCCTCAAAGAACTCAATAAGATTTGTGAGGCATGACCTGCCCCTCACAAAGCTGTGCTGACTGCCTTTAATCAAGCCATGGTCGAGGAGAAAGTGAGGACTGCAGATGCTGGAGATCAGAGCTGAAAATGTGTTGCTGGAAAAGCGCAGCAGGTCAGGCAGCATCCAAGGAACAGGAGAATCGGCGTTTCGGGCATAAGCCCTTCTTCAGGAATGAGGAAAGTCATTCCTGAAGAAGGGCTTATGCCCGAAACGTCGATTCTCCTGTTCCTTGGATGCTGCCTGACCTGCTGCGCTTTTCCAGCAACACATCTTCAGCTCTTCCAGATGGTCATAAATCCTATCCCTCAGAATCCTTTCTAACACCTTGCAGACGACAGACGTGAGACTGACTGGTCTATAATTGCCGGGGATTTTCCTATTTCCTTTCTTGAAGAGAGGAATTACATTTGCCTCCCTCCAGTCCTCTGGTACGACTCTGATGGAGAGCGAGATGCAAAGATCTTTGCAAGCGGTGAAGCAATCACATTTCTCGCTTCCCAAAGCAGCTGAGGACAAATCTGGACTGGCCCTGGCGACTTGTCAATCTTAATGTTTGTCAAAATTTTCAGTATATCAGCTTCCTCAATCTCTATCTGTTCCAGCATGCTTACCTGCTCCTCAATGGTTTCATTCACTATAAGGTCCTTTTCTTTAGTAAAGACAGAAGCAAAAAAACTCATTTAGGGCTTCCCCTACCTCCTCAGACTCTCTACACATGTTCCCTATGCTATCCCTGATCGGCCCTAGTCTTTATTTGATCATTCTCTTATTCCTCACATACGTGTAAAATGGCTTTGGATTCTCCCTAATCCTTCCTGCCAAGCCTTTTTCGTGCCCCCTCCTGGCTCTCCTCAGACCATTTTTGAGCTCCTTCCTCGCCTGCCTGTAATCCTCTAGAGCTGAGCAAGACTCTTGCTTCCTCCACCTTAGGTAAGCTGCCTTCTTTCTTTTGACGAGAAGCTCCTCCACTGTTGTCATCCAAGGTTCCTTTATCTTACCCCTTCTCGCCTGTCTCAGAGGGACACATTTGTGCATCACTCGCAACAACTGTTCCTTAAATAGTTTCCACATGTCTATAGTGCCCTTCCCACAGAACAGTTGCTCCCAGTACATGCTTCTGAGCAGGATAATTAGCCATGATCATATTGAATGATGAAACAACCTCGAAGGGTTGAATGACCTACTCCTGCTCCTATGTTTTATGATCCTAAATTATGCTTAACAAATCTACTGAAATTTTTTGGGGAAATATATTGAGCAGAATGGATGAGGGTGGCCAGTACATATGTTTTATTTGGATTTTCAGAAGGCTTTTGATAAGATCCCTCAAGAGAATATTTGGCAAAATTAAAACAGATGGGATAGTGGATAATATTTTGACATGAATCAAAATTGGTTAACTGATAGGAAAGAATGGGGTTAAGTGGTTCTGAGGAAGGTTCACTGGACCCAAAATGTTAACTCTGATTTCTCTCTGCAGATGCCTCCAGACCTGCTGAGCTTTTCTAGCAATTTCATTTTTTGTATCTGATTTCCAGCATCCACAGTTCTTTCAGTTTTTATTTAAGGATTAAATAAACCAGGGGATTGCAAGGATCAGTGCTTGGGCCCCACTGTTCACTATAAGTGACCTGGATGGGAACCAAATGCAACATTTTCAAGTGTGTTGATGATACAAAACTGGGTGAGATCATGAGTTGTGAGGTGGCAGCAAGGAAGCTTCAAGGTGATTTAGACAAGTTGAGTGAGTGAGTAAACACAGTACAATGTGGCTAAATGTGAAGTTGTACAAAAACGGAAATTGTCGGGGAAATTCACCAGATTTGTCAGCATCTGTGGAGAAAAAGCAGAGTGAATGTTTCGGATCCAGTAACCCTTCCTCAGACCTTGTAATAGCTTACCTTATTTAGGTTATCCAATTTATCTAGCTCTTTCATTGAAGTGTGAAGTTATACACTTTGTAAAAAGCAGAAAGAAAGAGTATTATTTAAATGATATATTAGGAAGTATGGATGCACAAAGGGATATGGATGTCCTTGTACACCAATCAATAAAAGTAGACAGGCAGGTGCAGCAAACAATTAGGAAGGCAAATGATATATTAGCCTTCCTTGCAAGAGGATTTGAGTACTGAAGTAGGGAGGTCATCCTGCAGTTATACAGATCTTTGGTAGGCCATACCTGGAGTATTCTGTGCAGTTTTGACCTCCATACCTCAGAAAAGATAGATTTGCCAAAGAGTGAGTGCAGCAGAAGTTAACTACGCTCGTGCTAGGAATGGTAGCATTGTCCTATCAGGAGAGATTTCTTTGACTGGGCTTATAATCATTAGAATTTAAAAGAGTGAGAGGGATCTAATTGAAATAAATAAAATTCTAATAGGGCTGGAAAAACTAAATGCAGGGATGATGATTTCCTTATTTGGGAGACCAGAACCAGGGGACCCAGTCTCACAATACTGGATAGACCATTTACGACTGAGACGAGGAATATCTAGTCTCTCTAAGGATTGTGAACCTGAGCAGTTTTCTACCACAGAAGGTTGAGGCCAAGTCACTGAATATATTCAAGAAAGAAATAGATAAATTTCTAGATTTTAAATGCATCAAGGGGTATTGGGAGAAACTAAAAATATGGCATTGGGATGGAGGATCAACCAAGACAAGTTGTTGTGGACATCCTATGGTTCCTGCTCTTGAGGGTCAAAAAGTTGACTGAGCAGGTCTTTCTTTGCAGAGACCTTGAGCCAGTGGACATTGAATTTCCTGTCACACTTTTTGAGTTGAAGTTATGGAGATAGTGGTAATATAAGACAAAGAACTACAGATGCTGAAAATCTGAAACAAAAACAGAATTGCTGCAGAACTCAGCAGGTCCGGCTGCAACTGTGGAAAGAAAGCAAAGTCAGTGTTTTGAAACATTCCTTCAGAATGAGATCGTGCTTACCCCTGTAAGATCATCAAAGATGTTGCTGTAGCAGTATGCTGCATGCTTCAGATATGTCCAATTGGATCCTCCCTCTGTCCTGACATCACTTTGCAAGTATGGGGCTCGATGAATATTGTCAGTACTCTTGCCTGTTATTTCCACTGAAGTAATATACTGTTTGATTCAGTCAGCCTGTACTTGGAATGTATAGCTATGTATCTAGCGTATTGAAATTAATCAGCATTGAAATTTGTAAATGGATCAAAAGTTGCCATTTCCAGTGGTGTCCACTCTCCATCATCCTCAAGTTATCTCACAAAGACAAAGCATATCAAAAATTTGAACAACAAGCTGTGTGGACCATTTCACTTACGAGTGACCATATGAGTGGTATTTTCCTCCAACAGAATCCTACCATCAGTCCAAAAGAAATTTGCCATTGCGGAATTAGGAAATGTTTGTATCATGAATTTAAAGTCTGATAAGATGCCTTGTACAGAGGCCATATGTCTCAATGATTGGCTGATCAAATCAAACAACAGGTTCCTTTGATTGTCTTTAATACATAGAATGCAGATGATATTCAACAAGTGCATGCTGGGAAAAATCCAAAATGAAAATATCTGTTTTGTATGATTTTACAATTGGGTGGCATTTGGTGAACATTCTTGGGTGGACTAATAGCTATCACAATAGCAACCATTTTGAGGCAAATGCTCAAACTCAGAGAGTGAAATAAAATATTGCAGATTCTTGAAGTCTGAGGTAAAACTAAAGGTTTGCAAAATTTTGGGAGATCTAGCAGTATCAGTGGAGGGAGGACAGAGTTCTTGTTCCAATATGACTCTTCTTGTAAGTTTGCAACATGGCTAATATTACACCTGTTAGAAGCAGCATACATTGACAAATAGTGACCCATTTCTGAATGAAAATAATATGTTCAAGCCTGTGCCTTTTCTGTGCCTTTTTTTTAATAAACTTGGGAATCGTATAATTCGCCACTGCTTTATCTATGGCAACACCTTGACCAATTTTAGCCGACTAGCTAACCAATAGTACACTTTTTCACCTGTGTATGAGTTGTTGTGATTGTTTGATATTAGGATTCTTTTGTTTGTTCTGATGAGTACAAGATGAAAAGCTTTGGCAACATGCCTTTTTTATGGCAGTGTTCAAGTGGTATCACCAGACAACTGAAGTATATTCTTACTTCAGGCCAAATGTCAGCTAAATTTGCAAGTGGATAGTTCAGTGCAATCTAGCAGCACAGAAAGAGGAATTTAAAAGGGCAGCTTATAGTATGGCTTTTGCCCGAAACGTTTTACTGCTTCTCGGATGCTGCCTGAACTGCTGTGCTTTTCCAGCACCACTAATCCAGAATCTGGTTTCCAGCCTCTGCAGTCATTGTTTTTACCTAGTATGGTAAACAAGTCCTTTCCCCCAGATGTTTCGAGAGTAATGTCTATTTTGACAGAAAATAAAGGTCGAGTAGAAGAAAGATAATGAAAGCAGATCAGGAACTAAATAGCAACTGTGCTGTACACCAGTTTGCATCTCTTGGAGACGGGAGAATAAGGATATGTCTCTACTAGAAGAAATGTTTGTGAAAGTCTGCTTGTGGATAGTGGCGTCTGTCAACTCCTCAGCTACAGAGATCATGAAGCAAAGGATTTTAGTAAGAAGGAAAATCTTATTCGTGAGCTAAAAGGGTGACTGTTAGCCCCCTAGTTTTTGACAGAAAGAAACATGCTTTCCATATTCACCTTGTCAAGACCCTTCAGGGTCTTCTACGTTTCAATCAAGTCTCTTTTCGCTCTTGTAAACTCCATTGGAAACAAGCCAGACCGTCAAAGGTATCTTCATATAATAACCCAATGATTCCTGGTATCAATGTAGTTAACCTCCAGTGCATTTACATTCTTCTTTGAATAAGACCGAAATTGCGTACAGTATTTGAGATATGTTTTCACCTATGCACGTATGGCTGAACCATAACATCATAACTTTTATAATACATTCCTCTTGGAATAAGGGATAACTGCCATTAGCCTTGAGTATCAGCTGCATGTAATGCTTTGTTACTCCATCTCTCTCCATCTCTGAATTCGGCTGTCGTTCTTTGTTTAAATAACACTGTGCTATTTTATCCTTTTTCCAAAATGAACAGCTTCACATTTTTCAAAATTATATTCCATCTGACAGATTTTTGCCCACTTGCTCAACTTATTAACACCCATCAACAATCTCTTTTTATGTCTTCTCCACAACATGCTTTTCCACCTTTGTCTACTGTGAATTTAACTACCATGCCTTCATTTCCCTCATCAAATTCATTGATGTAAATCATAAAAAGTTGAGGCCCCAGCACAGACTTTGCAGAATGTGATGAATGGATTCCTGCAGATCAGGCAACAATCCATTTATGCACTTTTATCGCCAGTCAGCCAGCCAATTCTATCCATGCTAATGTATTTACGTCTATTCAGTGGCTCTTTTATTTTCAGCAGTAACCTTTGATGTGGTATCTCATCAAATGCCTTCTGGAAATCCAAGTACAGTACATCTACATAGTGCATCTTAATCCTTCAAAGAACTCCATTAAATTGCTTAAACATATGCTAATACTTCCTGATTATAGAGTCATAGAGATGTACAGCATGGAAACAGATCCTTCGGTCCAACCCGTCCATGCTGACCAGATATCCCAACCAAATCTCGTCCCACCTGCCAGCATCCGACCCATATCCCTCCAAACCCCTCCTATTCATATACCCATCCAAATGCCTCAAATGTTGCAATTGTACCAATCTCCACCACTTCCTCTGGCAGCTCACTCCATACACGTACCACCCTCTGCGTGAAAACGTTGTCCTCTAGGTCTCTTTTATATATTTTCCCTCTCACCCTAAACCTATGCCCTGTAGTTCTGGACCCCCCGACCCCAGGGAAAAGACCTTGCCCTGTCCATGCCCCTCATAATTTTGTAAACCTCTATAAGGTCACCCCTCATCCTCCAAAGCTCCAGGGAAAATAGCCCCAGCCTGTTCAGCCTCTCCTTGTAGCTCAAATCCTCCAACCCTGGCAACATCCTTGTAAATCTTTTCTGAACCCTTTCAAGTTTCACAACATCTTTCCGATAGGAAGGAGACCAGAATTGCATGCAATATTCCAACAGTGGCCTAACCAATGTCATGTACAGCCGCAACATAACCTTCCAACTCCTGTACTCCATACTCTGACCAATAAAGGAAAGCATACCAAACGCCTTCTTCACTATCCTATCTACCTGCGACTCCACTTTCAAGGAGCCATGACCCTGCACTCCAAGATCTCTTTGTTCAGCAACACTCCCTAGGACCTTGCCATTAAGTGTATAAGTCCTACTAAGATTTGCTTTCCCAAAATGCAGCACCTCGCATTTATCTGAATTAAACTCCATCTGCCACTTCTCAGCCCATTGGCCCATCTAGTCAAGATCCTGTTGTAATCTGAGGTAACCCTCTTCGCTGTCCACTACACCTCCAATTTTGGTGTCATAGAACATAGAACAATACAGCACAGAACAGGCCCTTTGGTCCACGACGTTGTGCCGAACATTTGTCCTAGCTTAAGCACCCATCCATGTACCTATCCAATTGCTGCTTAAAGGTCGCCAATGATTCTGACTCTGCCACTCCCACAGACAGCGCATTCCATGCCCCCACCACTCTCTGGGTAAAGAACCTGCCCCTGACATCTCTCCTATACCTTCCACCCTTCACCTTAAATTTATGTCCCCTTGTAACATTCTGTTGTACCTGGGGAAAAAGTTTCTGACTGTCAACTCTATCTATTCCTCTGATCATCTAATAAACCTCTATCAAGTCACCCCTCATCCTTCGCCGTTCCAATGAGACAAGGCCTAGCACTCTCAACCTATCCTCGTACGAACTATTCTCCATTCCATGCAACATCCTGGTAAATCTTCTCTGCACCTTCTCCAAAACTTCCACATCTTTCCTAAAGTGAGGCGACCAGAACTGCACACAGTACTCCAAATGTGGCCTAACCAAAGTCCTGTACAGTTGCAACATCACTTCACGACTCTTGAATTCAATCCCTCTGCTAATGAACGCTAATACACCATAGGCCTTCTTACAAGCTCTATCCACCTGAGTGGCAACTTTCAAAGATCTATGAACATAGACCCCAAGATCCCTCTGCTCCTCCACCTTACTAAGAACCCTACCGTTAACCCTAAATTCCGCATTCTTATTTGTTCTTCCAAAATGGACAACCTCACACTTGACAGCGTTGAACTCCATCTGCCACTCCTCAGCCCAGCTCTGCATCAAATCTAAGTCCCTTTGCAGCCGACAACAGCCCTATAGTATACCTATTGGCTTAGTGCCACCTTTTTGAGGGCAGTTTGGGATGAGCAGCAACTACCAGCTTTGTCACAATACTGCTATCCTTTTGTAAGAAATAAAACCTGCAGACATGTGCTCCTCTGAAGTTGGGACTCCTCTGGCCTTCTCGCTGAGCGGTTACATGGTGTCCATTATGTAGAAAAAACTCTCAATGCCAATTAAAGGATCAGCCAATCAAATTCCAAAGTGTAATTGTTTATCTTGGGTTCTATCTCTTGTTTACCAGCCCGTTAGACAGACAGTAGCACCAACACTAAGCAGAAAGAAAGAAGGGAGCACCCTCAACACACTTGAAATTAAAGCCCTGGAAAGACTCAAAAGACAAATATTGTAATCCTATCTGCGGACGAAGGGCATATGACCATCATCCTGAAGAGAACACAGTGCATTGAAAAAAACAAGCATCTACCAACAGGTGGTGGTGGACTCGACACCACAGCTGGCAAGCCACACTTGAAATTCAGCCCATCATTTTGCAGTTGTTCTTCCAGTCAGGATATGTAGGGTAGTGGAAGCATCGATTAGACAACTATTGAATAGAAAGTTGAATGATCTGAAGGAGAAAGCTTTAAGCTAGCTTTCTCATTTATACTTATTATTGTAGAGGTCATACAGTACCAGAGAGGGAACAAAACTCCTTTCCAGAGAATAGAATTATAGAAAAAGAAGCCACTATTGTCCTTGATCGGACCTACCCTCGTTCTCGTCATTCTCAGGTTTCTCACATACGCATAAAATGCCTTTGGGTTATCCTTGATCCTATCCGCCAAAGATTTTTCTTGCCCTCTCTTGGCTCTCCTAATCCCTTTCTTCAGGTCCTTTCTGGCTATCCTGTATCCCTCCACTGCTCTGTCTGAATCCTGTTTCCTCATCCTTATGTAAGCCTCCTTCTTCCTCTTTACCAGACATTCAACCTCCCTCGTCAACCAAGGTTCCCTCACATGACCATTTCTTTCCTGCCTGACAGGTACATACATCAAGGACACGTCGTATCTGTTTCTTGAAAAAGTTCCACATTTCCACGACATCCTTCCCTGGCAGCCTATGCTCCTCAGAACCTGTCTTACAGCATCGTAATTTCCCTTCCCCCAATTGTAAAACCTACCCTGTTGCACGCACCTATCTCTCTCCATAACCAAGGTGAAAGTCACAGAATTGTGGTCACCATCACCAAAATGTTCACCCACTAACAAGCCCATCACTTGTCCCGGTTCGTTACCAAGTATCAAATCCACTATGGCCTCCCCTCTGGTCGGACAATTTACATACTGAGTTAGAAAAGCTTCCTGGACACACTGCACAAACACCGCCCCTCCAATCTACTTGATCTAAAGAACTTCCAATCAATATTTGGGAAGTTGAAATCATCTGCAAACTTACTAACTGTACCTCTTATGCTCACATCCAAATTATTTATATAAATGTCAAAAAGTAGAGGACCCAGCACTGATCCTTGCGGCACTCCACTGGTCACAGGCCTCCAGTCTGAAAAACAACCCTCCACCACCACCACCACCCTCTGTCTTCTACCTTTGAGCCAGTTCTGTATCCAAATGGCTAATTCTCCCTGTATTCCATGAGATCTAGCATGAGTCTCCCTTGCATGTTTTTTAAATGCACAGCTACAATCTTTTACAATTGTTTCCAACATCTTCCATATGACAGACATCAAACTAACTGGCCTAGTTTCCTGTTTTCTACCTTCTTCCCTTCTGGAATAAGAATAATGTTAGCATACTTAACCTTGCGAAGGTCCCTCATGAACCTGTAAGAGACACGTGGTACATTTGAACATGATTGGCAGGGAAAGGTCTCTGGTTCATGCAACCTGTCACATCCAGTTACAAAAATAAGTGTATCAGAAACTTCCCAACCCTTAAACCGTATTATCTCCTGGTGGAGAGAAGAAAGGAGCCCAAGCTAACTCAGTGAGGGGAAAGCGACTGGAAACTTTTTTCTCACTCTCATATGGCAATCAAATTAATCCAGGCCATTGTGTGAATGGGCAATTATTCACTGCTTATTTTTTTATTCAGATGATCAAAACTCAACCAGGTACCAGACCAGCGCATAACAGAACTGAAACAGAAGTAAGGCAAGGGAATAATGATGAGCGAAGGGGGTTGGTGAAGAGAACAGGGAAAGGAAGGCGGGTTGCATAGCCAAATGAGGACAAGGACCAGACGAAGAATTAATAACAAAATTAGAGGGTGGAATAATAGATTGAATATCGGAGAACCATCCAAAACATGCACATGAATGAACACAATGCAAACCTATATTAATAACAAGATCGAGATTAAATGAGATAAACAGAATGGAGAGATGATGATATAAAACAACCCAATATTGTAGATGGGCAGGCGGATTAGGTTATTTATACACACCGTTGATCATCCAGTAGTCAATGACCAGGTTTACATTAAGTAGTTAAAGAGACCATGCATACAGAAGCAGTTAGAGGAGGAAACCATAAGCTATGCAGGTGATTGTTTAATGTGTTGAGGAAGCACATAAAGAGTGAGATTGTTAAAATCCAACAGAGTTTGACCTGAGAATGCAGAAAGAGATTTTCGAGACCGCGTGCTAGTGGTGCATATCTGCAGATTTGCTGAAGCATGAGAACATGCTGGAACAAGTCGAGTGAAATCCAGAAAGTAAGGACAATAAAGTTAGTTGTTTGTGAGTACAGAACTTTAGTATTGCTGAAAAACAACCTTGCACTCATCAGGGCAATTTACAATAATACCAATCTAACAGAAAAGCCAACACTTATCGTGGAGGAGAGTAGGACACTGGTTGACCTGTGGACCTGATTGGTAGCACGACTGCTATGGCAAATGCTATGCTGTGGGATACTAGCTACACTGATCAGATCATTTCTTACTACATATTATGGAAACTTAGGAATGACCCAAAGTGTGTCACCTTTTGTCCTGAAAAGTGGCCAGTTTACTTTAAATTATCTTGGGATATTAAGGGACCTCAAAGTTTTGAGGTATATGAAAGTTAGCAGTTTTATGCTGCCAGTATGCATTTGCAAAAGTAGTGATGTTTGCCACTAGCAGGTGCTGCTGTCAAGCCAAAAGGGCATTCTTCCTATGCAAATGGATAATATCACGTATGAACAAAGTATGTTGACCGCACACCCCAAGGATTGGTGGGTCATGATTAACAGGATATCCATTCTTTTGTTCACAGCAACCCTTACCTAATTAACACATGCTTACAAAATGCACAACAAAGTGTACATCATTTGATGTGATTCTACAATTGGGCAACATTTGCTGAAAAATCCTGAGGATGTGAATAATTTCACTGACAACGAATTTAAGATTGTCATTTAAGTTTGCAATGTGAAACACTTGCTTGTACTTTGATGACTAGAAGAATGTGTTCATGCGTTGTTCCTGTTGTAATTCATCAAAATAGGTAACAGCCAATTCTTTGTTCATTTCTCAGGGTAGTGAATTGACCAATTAGAGTTAACCATCAATTGTCATTAGGTGGTGTATTCTTCATGGCATTCTCTGTACCAGAGTCTACTTGCTCACGGTTGCACTCATATACTGTCTACACTTGTTCCCCTTAAATTGATATTTCTGAGAATTGCACTTGAGTGCCAAAAAAAGATTTAGATAAAATGTGTCTTTTTTTTCAAAAGTACTCAAATTGCAAAAATCATGGAAACAGAACCAAATGCCATGTAGATTCAAAGCTTTAGGTCCATTTGAACAGTTGCAATAAAGACCACTGAAGTCTATTATTCCCTGGCTTTTTGTGGCATTTGCATTTTGAGCCCATCCATTCACTTTATACTTAATAGTTGTGTAATGTCCTTCAAAAACATTAAGACCATGTCTGGAACAATCCTGGAAAATTACTACAGCCCACTTAAGCAATCAACAACACTTCAAAGACCACAATGGTTGTTATCACTACGTAATTCCAATTTACTTCAAGAAACAGCTGAAGGCACTTAATACTGGAACAGTTATGAGCCATAGATACCATAGAATCCCTACAGTGTGGAAACAGGTCCTTTGGTTTAACAAATCCACACTGACCCTCCGAAGAGTAACCCACCCAGACCAATTCCCCTTCTCCATTACTCTATATTTACCCTAACTTATGCACCTAACCTACACATCCCTGGACACTATGGACAATTTAGCATGGCCAATCCACCTAACCTGCACGTCTTTAGAAAGTGGGAGGAAACCGGAGTACCCAGAGGAAACCCAGGCAGACACTGGGAGAATGTGCAAACTCCACACAGATAATCCCCCGAGGCTGGAAATGAACCTGGGTCCCTGGCGCTGTGAGGCAGCAGTGCTAACCACCGATTCATCATGCCGCCCAGAGCCCTGAGAATATTCCGGAAATAGTACTGAAGACGTATCCTCCAGAACTAACCATACCCATGGTGAAGCTACTGGTGTTGGAGATCACCACAGTCTAATGAGAATTTAGGGCTGCTCTCTCATTAGAGAGAGAAATCTGATGCTGGTTCAACCTATGAGGCACCACCCCTCAGATGAAGGGAGAGGCTGAGAAGAAGCATCCTTCATAGTAACCTTGCCTACTTTGGGAATTGAACTGCAAACAAGCCATGCAGGCAACTGAGCTAAATGGCAAAACTGGCATCCACCCAGAAAAACAGAAAATTATTCAGCTATATCTTTTGCGTAATAAGCAGGACAGATTCAACCCAGCCAGTTACCATCCTATCAGTCTATTCTTCAGCATTAATAAAGTGATGAAAAGGGGTCATAACAATTCTACTGAGCAGCACTAACTTCAAAATAATTTGCTCATTGATGCTCAGTTTGAGTTCCATTGTGGCCATTCACCTGCTGACCTCCTTACAGCCTTGGTTCAAACATTGACAAAAGAGTCAGGTAAGGTGAGACTAGCAGCCCTTGATATCAAGATGGCATTTCACAAAGTGCAGCATCATGGGAGGAATGGAAAACCGGCGTCAGTGAGAATCAGTGGGAAAACTCTTCGCTGTTTGGAGTCGTACCTGGCACAAAACAAGATGGTTGTGGCTGTTGGAGATTAGTCATCTCAGCTTCAGGACATCTCTGCAGGAATTCTAGTGGTAGTGTCCTCGGCTGTACTATCATCAGTGACCTTCCTTATTCATAAGGTCAAAAATGGGGACGTTTGCTGATGATTGCATATTGTTCAACACCATTATCAACAATTCAGGAACTGAAACAATCTGTGTCTAAATGTAACAGTATCTGGACAGTATCCACAACTTGGGTTGAAAGGTGGCAAGTATCATTTGGACTCTCAAATGTAATACAATGCCCATCTCCAAAAAGAGAGAATCCGTCCATTGCCCCTTGATTCAAAGGTGTTAGCATCACTGAATCCCTCCCTAACAATACCTTAGGGGTTACTGTTGGCCAGAAACTGAACTTGCCATATAAATATTGTGGTTACAAAACCAGTCAGAGGCTACAAGTAGTGCAGCACATAATTCACTACCTGACTCCCCAAAGCCTGTCCACCATCTGCAAAGCACAAATCAGGAGTGGATGGAGTACTCTCCACTTGCCTAGATGAGTGCAGCTTGAATAACAATGAAGAAGCTTGAAACCATCCAAGGCAAAGCAATCTGCACGACATATACTCCCTTCACCATTGATGCTCAATTGCTGCAATGTGTCCCATCCAGAAGATGCACTGTGGAAACTTAGCAAAGATCCTTCTACAGCACCTTCCAAACCCACAAACGCTACCATCTAGGGCAAGGACAGCAGATGCATGGGAACACCACCCCTTGCAAGTTCGCCTCTGAAATCATTCACCATGCTAACTTGGAAATATATCATACTTCCTTCAGTGTTGCTGGTTCCAAATTCTGAAAGTCCCTCCTAAAGGACATTGTGGGTCAACCTACAACACGTGGGCTACAGTGTTTCAAGAAAGCAGCTCATCACGTTCTCAAAGGAAAGTATGGATGGCCAGTAAATGCTGGCCTGACCAGTGAAGCCCAAATGCTCTACATGAATTACAAAAGCACATTTTTTTTGCGAAATTGGATATCTTCCATTCTCAGGAGCTGATCTAGCTTAAATATCTGCAGTGAATGTCTCTATACTGCATTTGCTGGAAACTTATAGCAGAGCCTAATGCCTCTGGAATGGTCCACTTTGTAGTGCATAACCTGTCCTATTGCTTATTAATGTGTATCAATGTCTTCTACTTTTCCCTTGCCTTCCAACTTAAGAAACCAATCCAAATAACCAAAATCTAATTCATTCTTTGTTTTAAAGACCAAAGTTTTGCATCTGTTGATTTCTTTGCTTTTCTAAAGTCAAAATGCCTCATTCTGTCAGCCTCTCTTGTTAACTGTAGGCTCTTCAAACTTGGTTTCACTTATGTTTTCCTTCTCTGAATCTTTCCCAGGATCTCGAGATCCTTCACCATTTCTAGGGACCAAAATTGAACATTGTTTCAGGTGCAATCAGTCTCTGGTTTTGTGCAAACATGGAATATATTTGTAGACTTTGATTCACATAGGTTTAAACTGAAGTGCAGGTTTCATCATGTGATTTTATCATGATAAATTGATGATCACTTCAAGATTTATTCATTTTAGTCATTCCATAAGATTTATTTAAAAATTAGAAATCGGCCATTAATTTGGGATTGATTCCAGGTATTATTGTATTTGAATAAATTTAAAATCTAAATCACACGTGAAATAGAGCTTGTTGTTCAAAGCTATTGCTACTAAATTCTACTAGTTGCCTCAGCTCCTACTCCACTCTCTTCAGTTTGTGCAAAGTCATGGCCAGAAATCTTCGGGCATTATCATCCACTTGCACAATGCAGTCACAATGTACAATTGGTTAATGTAAAATATTTCCAGCTGTACTTTGAGAATTTAAGTTTAAAGGAATAGCTAATTTCTTTCTTTCTTTCTTTCCACGGAGCAAATTTCCCTTGTCATTGCTGAAACTGTAAGCTGAACCACTCTACCGTTAGCCTGAGAACGTTTAAAATATTATTTTGAGTAAATATGGTTTTGGTGTTTTGTCTTATGTTTTCGTCACATTGTTTTCAAGAATAAATTAATCTAAAAAGTATTTTCAATTATTTCAATATACATCAGGGCACAGCCTTCTACTAAAGGGAAGACCCTTTAAAACTGAGAAAATGAGAAACTTCTTTAGTCTGAGAGTGATGAATCTGGGGAATTCATTGCCACAGAAGGCTGAGGGGGGGAGGTCATTGAGTATATTTAAAACAGAGAAGGATAAGTTCTTGTTTGCCAAGAGGATCAAAGGTTATAGGGAGAAAGCAGGAAAATGGGGTTGAAAAACCTATCGGCCATGATCAATTGGCGGATTCGACTTGATGGGCTGAATGGACTAATTTTTCCTCCTGTGTCTTATGGTCTAATGATTTGCAGCTTTTAGACTTGGCTTATTTTCATTCATTGTGTCGGTTTTAATCGAAACGTTTATGTGTCTGGTTTGAGTTGTACAGAAGTCTTAAAGTGAATAGTAGCCTTTGCTGTACCAAATGCGTGGTCACTATTGAGTTTGCTTCATTTCAAGTTTAGAATGAAGTACCAATGTATTATGTGAATCAAGTGTGGGTTTTACAGTAAACTTGTAATGTGGAACTGTTCTTCGAATTGAACAACAATTACATAATGTCAACTTTTTTTTCTAACAAGTTGTTATTTTCCACAAGTTACAGAAGAACTCAATTCAGGACAAAATTAAAGTTGGAGTTTTATGATATATTTATGTGTCTTGATGTGATCCAAAAAGTTAACATTAACTTATTTCTACCACAGTGCCCGATGATGCTGAAAATGAGGGAGATGCCTTGTTGCAATTTACTGCAGAGTTTTCTTCAAGGTAATTTTTTTTTCCATTAAAGGAGAGCTCCATGCTTTTTTAAAACATCTGTTGAGCGAAGTTTTCTCTATTATCAGATAATTAAGAAATTTAAATGTCATCCTAAATGTAAATCAATTCAGAATGATCACTGCAAAGAAAATAGACGAATAAGGAATTATAAGTGGGTGAGAAGAATTGTGACTTCTCATTCAGTGACACAATCTAAAATGATAATTGAAGCTTCAGGAATGTAGTGAAGGTGAATTAGACTGTGTAACAATAATAGCAGATAATTGCTGACTTGTAAATGGAAAACCCCAGAGACCAAAATAATAAACATTGGTTGATTTAAATATACATACTCTTTCATGCTTACCTCAGTGCTGCTCCATTAACAGGCCAATTTTCCCTTGCGGTGAGCAAGGGAAAAAGACATACTGCAAGTGGAGAAATATTAAAATATTCTGACAGTTGCTGATTTTTCTAGACACTTTGTTGACTCTGATGCAAATGTACTTGCTGCCTCCAATTATTACAGAGGAACATGAGTAGACCATTCAGCTTGTCGAGTCTGCTCCACCATTTTAATACAATTATGGATGATCAGTCATTTCAATGACCATTACCCACACTATCCCCATAACTGTGTGCCATTGATGGTCAAAAAAGTTATCAAGCTCAACTTGAAGTGTGCTCAGAGCTTCCACAGCCCTCAAGTAGAGAATTCAAAGATTATCACTCTTGGAGTAAAAGAAATTCTCCTCATCTTGGTTTTAATGACATTCCCCGTTTTTTTAAATTATGCCTCTCATTCTTGATTCCCTAACCAGGGGAAATATTTTACCGACATCTACCCTATCTATCTCTTTAAAATACTTAAAAGTTTCAATGACATCATCTCTCCTTGCTCAAAACTCGAGAGAATAGAGGCCTATTTTGCCTAAACACTCATTGACAGTCCCATCATTTTGCAAGCAAGTCTGCTGAACCTTTGTTGTCAAAAAGTGTGGTGCTAGAAAAGCACAGCAGGCCAGGCAGCATCTGACGACCAGGAGAATTGACGTTTCCCACGCTTTACTGAAATCCATATAGATCATGTCCACCACTCTGCCCTCATCAATCCTCTTTGTTACTTTTTCAAACAACTCAAGTCAAGTTTGTGAGACATGATTTCCTGCGCACAAAGCCATATTGATTATCCCTAATTAGACTTTCCAAATATGTGAAAATCCTGTCCCTCAGGATTCCCTCCAACAACTTGTCCACCACCAACGTCAGGTTCATCGGTCTATAGTTCCCTGGCTTTTCCTTACCACCTTTCTTAAGTTGTGGTATCATGTTAGCCAACCTCCAGTCTTCCGGCACCTCGCCTGTGACTATTGATGATACAAATACCTCAGCAAGGGGCTCAGCAATTACTTCCCTGGCTTCCCACAGAGTTCCACGGTACACCTGATCAGGTCCTGGGTATTTATCCACCTTTGTGCGTTTCAAGACATCCAGCACCACCACCTCTGTAATATGGATATTTTTCAAGCTGTCACCATCTATTTCCCTACATTCAATATCATCCCTGTCACACCTGCCCCAGAAGAGATCCCAGTGCCTCTGAAATCTGATACGTTCCCTCCTACATCAGTTCTTCAGCTAAGTATTCAGTCAATTGACCCTAATGTTCTTCTGCTGATTGACATATGGCACTGAGAATAATTCTGAATTTTTGCTCTAAAGTTCCTGCTTTTCAATTTCCTTCCTAACTCCCTGAACTTTGCTTTCAGGATCTCATTCCCCTTCTTAACATAGTGCTAAAGCAGATCACAACTTCTGGCTGAACCCCTTCCCCTAGAAGGATGTCCTGGAGCCACTCCATGACATCTATGAACCATGCACCAAAGAGGCAACACATCATCTTTGAGTCCTGCTTCATGATGCAGAAATGCCTGTTTGATCCCCTGAGTATGGAATTCCCTATCATTTTTGCCCCTATTTTTCTCTATCCCTACTCTGTACAGCTGAGATACAGGTGCACTCATTGAGGAAACACCGCCTTCATTGATTTTGGAAACTACTGTCAATTAGCATGCACAGTAGACTCAGGAGACTTCTGCACTCCATGCCTGGTTTTCTTAGACTGTTTGATAATCATCCATTCTTTCTCTGCCTCACTTATGGGCAACAGTGACTCAAGCTCAGGTTTTAGAAGCCAAAACTCAAGCTTGTGTTGCCAGTGATACTTCGTACAGATGTATTTGTCTGGGGCACGTGATGTATCCATGATTGCACATACCCCAAGAGGTATATGCCATGTCTCCCTGCTGACTTACTGTCCCGTAATTAACTAACAATTGAACTTTACTTACATCAACTTTATTTTCCTTTAGTTTTATTTGATTATATTATTTTACTTCAACTTGATTCAATTTTATCTCTCTTGCTACTTCTTACTCTGCATTCTTTTTAAACTTGTTCACTCCATTCTTGGTGCTGGGTTCAGAATGAAGCTAATCCATACTTTCTGCACTGTTCTTAAACTTGTTGGCCCCTCTCTCAGCTCTGTGCTCGGAATCAACTGTCCGCGATCTTTTAAAACTTGCTGCCTCCTCGCTTGGTGATGTGTTCAAAGTTTTCACCACTGTCTTAATGCTCAGGAAAGGCCAGCTGCTGACTTGTAAGCTACCTGATTCGCACATACTACCCATGAGTCTTCATTGAAAGATGTGAAGCAGGAGACTCACCATCTTTTCAGCTGGCAGCCAAGGGCCTAGACACCGGCACACAATTCCACCCCTCTTTGCTTTTCATTTCATTCTTTGCTTCTTCTTTGAACATCCTATTTTCTGCCAGCTTTCATTTGTATTATCACCCCGACATCTGTCATGTACATGCTCTTCATTCTTCAATTGCAACAACATTTGCAAAATATAGCAGACCAAATATTGAAAGAAATCATGTTGACCCCCAACAAAGTAATGGAAAAGCACTTGACCAACAAGCCAACGTTCGTATTTAGTTTTCCTTCATCTCACTGATGTACTGTTTTCCTTCGAACTTCGGAGGCTGAGGGGTGACCTCATAGTGATTTATAAAATCATGAGGGTCATGGGTAGGATAAATAGACAAAGTTTTTTTCCACTGTGGTGGGGGAGTCCAGAACTAGAGGGCATAGGTTTAGGGTGAGAGGAGAAAGATATAAAAGGGATCTTACGGGAACTTCTTCATGCAGAGGGTGGTGCGTGTATGGAATGAGCTGCCAGAGGAAGTGGTGGCGGCTGATACAATTGCAACACTTAAAAGGCATCTGGATGGGTATATAAATAGGAAGGGTTTGGAGGGATATCTGCCAAGTGCTGGCAAATGAGACTAGATTAGGTTAGGATATTTGGTTGAGATGGACGAGTTGGACCAAAGGGTCTGTTTCTGTGCTGTACATCTCTATGACACTATGATTATTCTTTCCCTCATACAGCTGTTGAGGTCTTCAAAGTTGCTCGTTGTGGTCATTCCAATTAGAAGTATTCAATTTTCTCTGCTGGATTTGTGTTAGTACAAAGCGAGCTTCATTATTGTTTCTGTCAGAAATAAAATCTTTCATGTATGATTTATCTATTGTCATTGATTGTTAACTGTTTTACAGCAATATTTTTGCTCATGATACCGGTCATCTGTAGTTAACTTCTGGATTTGTTCTTCATCAGATATTGAGTCTGGCATTGTTTTGCTTCAAGTGTCCTGTTAAATATGCATTTTTGTTGGCGTTTTACATTGTTGTACAATACTCTATTTGAATCGCGAGTATGATGTTGAACTGTTACAGACATATATTTTGGAAGCTACCAAAACCATTGGTGAATATATTTCAATTTACATTTTTATGTCATTATTTGAAATATTCTGCAAAGTGTGGCATCAAGAAGCCTTAGTAAAATTTTAGAGAGTGGGAATCAGGGTAGGACGCCAAGTCTTCAGTGAAAGGATTCATATCAAGACCAAAAGAAAATGGCAAACCTTTTTAGAGACTAACCACCTCAGTCCCTGTAGAAGTTCTTCAGAGACACAGAGCAGTCGATCATTGCTTGATTACATTCAAACTAAATTAGTTCGCCATCTTCTATGGATCCCGTCCTGCTTGGATCAGCAAGCATTTCATAGAATTGGTAGAGCATGTTGTAATTTTTCTTTCTTTTAAGTGAGCCTCTGCAACTTGCCACTTCTCGCCCTCCTCTGGCTATGTCACATTTTGTAAGCTTGGTGTAGATGGACCTGAGAAGTGCTAAAGCAGGTTTCAGTACTTGCCTCCATGTGGAATGATTGGATGCAATATTTTCCCCAGAGAGCTCTGCTCTTTTGCAGACTCTCTGAAAACAAACTTTGTCGGCATAAGTGTCCTTGGGTGAACTCACCTGGATGTTCATGGATGCTAATATTACAAACCATTGATTAAGTATGGTATAAAATAAAAATGTATCCAGTAAGATTGTTTAGGTTTATATCCTTTTATTTCAAATAACAGAAACCCAACCCTCAATGGTGCCTGCTGTATTCTCCTGTGGGTAAATTTGGAGGGAGTTTTTTGTCAAGTTTTAAGGGAGAAAGGTGGATAATCTTGGCAATGACAGGGTTCCTAATTCAGTGGTAATGTTGGGATCATCTGATTTTTATATGAGGTAATCTAAGGCATACTGTTTTCATTATATATAAGGTGTATGTGTACAGTAAATGTTTTATTGAGTGGTCATCCATTGTACTTAATTGTCAGCAAATGTGGCATGTTAACTTTTTACATACTTGAAAAAGTCAAACAATTGAGTATATTGTAAAAATCTTTCACTGAAGTGAAATGTAGATAATTTATAGTTAACAATTGTATTTTGGCTGGACAACACATGGGATGAAACAAATTGCTTTAGAGATTGGAAAGGCAAGTTTCTATGTGAATGGTAAGCATTAACTCGAACTTTCCTTTGTTTACTGAATCTGTGTTGTCTTATGTTGTAAAAGAAGTTCGGGTCATCAATCTTACAGTAGACGTCATGGCAAGATGAGATTTATAGAGATGTTTAAAATTGAAGGTTTAATTAGAGTAAGCAAAGAGAAACTTCCTCAATTGGCTGAAGAATTAATAACTCGATGTTACAGCTTGAAGGAACTTGGCAAAAAAAAATTGGAGATGATCTTATGAAATGTCTACTTACACAACAAATTGGATTCACCACTTGATTGGACACTGAATACACTTGCCAATTCTCACTTTCAAATGCAATCAAATAAATACTTACAGAAGCAAGAAATAAAGGGATATGGGGAAATATTGGAACCATGGGACTAATTGCATTAGTATTCAAAAGAGACTGGCGAGAATAATGACCTTGTTTGTTAACTTAATGTTCTCTGTTATAAATGGTATGTTACCCTTCATTGCGAGGGCTTGGATTAGATGTGTGAAGATGCATTACTGTAATTACATAAAATTTTGGTAATACCATACCTGAAGTATCATGTGCAGTTTTAATCTTGTTAAGTGAGTGCAAAACAGATTCATGTGATAAAGTGTCTATCCTTTTGAATCATAATTAGAATAACACCGAAGGAGGCTATTTGGCTGATCATGTCCATGCTAGTTCTCTCTAGAGCAATCTAGCATTCTCCCATTGTGTCTCTGAAACTTTTCTTCAACCTAATCTTGTAGCTCAACTCCGTACTCCCTTAAACCATGCTGGCAAACATGTTCTGCCTCCTCTCAAGCTCTTCCCAGTGTGTGATGGTCAGAACTGGATGCAGTATTCTAGTTGTGGTCTAACCACGGCTTTCGGCATAACTTCCCTACTCTTGTGCTCAGTATATCTAATTATGAATAAAAGCAAAATACTCAAGCTGTTGGTGGACTGAAATGAAAACAGAAGCAACTGGGCAAACTCGGGTCTGGCTACATCTGTGGAGGGATAAACACAGTTGATATTTCAAGTCCAATATGACTAATTTAGCCAGCTGTCAGGCCTACTGAGTTTCTCCAACGCTTTATATTTTTATCTCTTACAAATCCTTGGGACTTTCAACTGTTTTTCAACTGGGCCTTGGGACTATCCTGGCACCTTCAAAGACCTATATGCATGAGCTCTCAGGTTCCTCTGTCTCTGCATATTCTTTAGATCTCTGCTATTAAGTCGTAATGCCTCATCACATCCCTTCTACCAAAATGCATCAGTTCACAGTTTGTATTAAATTCCATATACCAATTATCTGCAGTATTCTGTTAGCTTATCTGTGTCCTGTTGCCGTGGATTGACATCAGCCTGACTGTTTGCACCTCCAAGTTTGGGATCATCAACAAATTTTAGAATTTTACTTTGTTCGAACATCCAAGTCACTTTATGTTTCAAAGACTGTGTGCTGGCACTGACTCCTGTCGACTAATGGCTGAGAGTGGAGGAGTGTGCTGTTGCTCTTGCCCCACTACACTATGGGCCAGAACATGAAATGATATTTTATCCAGTTACCAAGATGACCAGAGGATATAGTAGATGCGGGTGCCCTTATAACATTTAATGGATGTTTGGACGGGTACATGAGTGGAAAGGGCCAAAGGCAGGCAATTGGAATAATTCAGTTTCAGAAACCGGGTCCGCACAGACTAATTGGACCAAAGGGCCGATTCGGTGCTTTATGACTCTGATTCTACAGCCTGCTTTTTCTCAAGTCTTATATGCTTATAGTAGTGTGACTGTTGAATACCACCAGTGCAACTCTTTTGCATGGATCAAGCTTAATTTTCTTTGTCACTTAACAGATACGGTGACTGTCACCCTGTATTCTTCATTGGATCACTTGAAGCTGCCTTTCAAGAAGCATTCTATGGAAAAGCAAGAGATGTAAGTGACCTTTTTGGGATATTAGCTCAATCTGCATTAATTTTTCAGTCCTTTCATTTGAATAGGTTATGAAAAGAAATTGACAGTTAAGAGTGGCAGTGCCTCTTTCCTTACTCCTCTTCCCCTCACCACAAAACCTGGTTACTGCATAATTAAATACAATCTTTGTAGCTCGGCAACTAGAAGCTCTTAAGACTCGATATTTGGGGTGGTGATCAAAATTTAAGTTGTTAAATGCTCTACTTACAAAAGATGAACAAAAGATAACGTATTATAAACTGCTAATTTGTAACTTAATGGAAAGGGGAACAAAACTTTTGGTCCTTTGAAAGAAAATACCAAGTGCCACAGTGAGCTTCGTAGTGGAGTAAGTGCTTTTAAACTAAATTTGAAGTGCTTTATCTCCTGTCTTGTACTTTAATTAACTTAAAATAGCTTCATTAACTTAAAATGATCTTTTTCGCAATCTCGCCAGGTCATTCATTTCAGCTTCTGTAAAGTTCATTTTACTTAAACTTTACCATTGCGATTTTTTTTTCTTGTTTGTGGCTAACTGTCTTGTTCCAAAGTACAAAAAAATCAAGTTCTTTGTCGGCAGATATTTTTCCATATTTTAATAGGATATATATTTTTAAAAATATTTTGAAGGAGCTATTTTATAAGCACTATCCTTTTGTCAGTGGGCTCATTTAGTGGAAAAGACCGAGCTGAATTTAGATTTTAAATTCTGTAATTAAGCTCTCTGGTAAAAGAAAACAGTCTTAAGTAACCAACCACATAGAAGGAAGGAAAATAATATGATGCTCGAAACTCATTTTGACCTAAATCCACTGCCAGATTTTTTGAACCTAAACTCATTAAATGTTTATTTGAGTGGCTGGATTACCACGGATTTTGAATACCATCAATTGATATATACTTAATCGCTAAGTAAAACACTACACTTGATTAAGTCTTTCTCACGACGCCACTCACAGTTCATCTAATCAGGATGTTTTAAACCGATTATGTACAGACTAGATTGGCCCATTTGACCATTCTTTATCTTTTCCATTTTTACTTGGTGAACTTTTATATTAAAAAAAATTCAATAGTTGAATCCCAACAAATTTCAAGTAATTCAATGTCTAGATTAAAATTTCCACAATGTTTATATAAAATTTCCAAATATGTAATTCTCCATAGACCTCCTATCAAAATAGGTCTAAAGTTTTCAGTTTTACTGCAAAATGTTATTTTTTTAATGAGGAATTGCAGTTTGTTCCATTTAATGGGTGAGTTAGTATTTTGAAAAACATTATTGTACCATTTGAAGTTTAGGCTGATTGTACATTTTATCGCTGAGAGTAGAATCACGCTTTATGTACACGGCAAAGTAAAATGTTTAAATGCTGTGCTTTGGGTTTGTATTACATGGTGGATTTCTCTTGACATGCTATTACCACATATAAGTAAAGTCTCTTACTTAATGTTCAATGCAAACATTTCTGGAAATTTGTGTGTATTTGGATACAGAAAATACTAACAAACACAGACTTACGTTTATATGCAGCATTGTCCATCAATTTGAAGATAAGGTGAATTTGTGTTTACTGTCAAGGATAATAGAGTGTTCATCAAGGATTTATTCTGTAAAATTTAATGACATTGATATGAACATATTGAAGTGACATAACAAATTTGATTTTGTGTGCAAGGAGTTTGTGGCTGCTTATTTATGGTTTGTTCTATTTTGAATAAACACTGGACATCTCATGTGAAAGAATTGGGTTTACTTTACAAATCTAAAAGGTGAAATGGAAAATGCATTTTGTTACCTTGTAGTTTGATCTCTTACATTACTAAAGGAACACCTGAAATCTATCAATGCCAATATAATTTGTTGTCGGGCTATTTAGTTTCTCATTGACTCTTAAACTTATTATTAGTTATGGAATAACATGTGATATTACCAATTAAAGGTACCATACTTTACAAAACATTATAACATATATATTTGAGTTTGGCAGTGAATCTGAGTTGTATGATAGCACCAAAAGGGAGAATGAACATTTGGAACTGAATTGAGATCACATGTGGAAAACCACAAAGTATCACGAACATAAAGTTTGAACCTAATTTATGCACTGTCTTACAGCTGTACTTGCTCTAACATCTTTGAGAGTCTTTATATGAGTCTAAAAACTGTGTTGTAGATGTGCTAACTGACAATTGTGAGACAGGAAGCTGTTCAAGTAGAAAGGCAAAAAGGAATGTAATGGTGGTAGCAGACAGTATATTGACAGGGATTGTCACTGTTCTGCGCTGCAAAGAGCAAGAGTCCATTGCTTGCCTGGTGCCAGGATTCGGAACATCTGTTCAGGGCTGGAGAGGAACCTAGAGTGAGTGGGGAGGGTCCATCCTTTGTACTAGCAACATAGGTAAAATAAGGAAAAAGAAACTGTGTAGTAACTGTCAGGAGCTAAGCACTGAATTAGAAAGCAGAACCTCAAAGGTCCACCTTTCACAAATAAGATGAGAGAGCTGTCTGTGTAACTTAAACACTGGTGTTGAAGTAGTGAGTTCCAGTTCGCAAGGCACTCACACTAATACTGGGGAAAGTGAAGGTTGTGCAGTTGTGATAGCCTCCTCCTAAACCATGCTGAGATGGTTTTCTAGCAAACTGCATAATAAGGGAAATAGAGAGGTTTTTAAATTATATAATGGGGGCAAATGATCAGGTTTGGAAAGATGAGGTGAATAAAAATGTAGAGATGAGAGAGTAAGTATGAATATGGAAAATAATAGACTATGGTAAGGGATAAAAACCGAAAGAACTGCAAATACTGTAAATCAGAAACAAAAATAGAAGTTGTTGGAAAGCTCAGCAGGTCTGGCAGCATCTATGAAGAGAAATCAAAGTTAATGTTTCGTGTTCAGTGACCCTGCCTTAGAATTGTCCTCAGTATTCTGAGGAAGGGTCACCGGACCTGGAACATGAACTTTGATTTCTCTTCACAGATACTTGGAGATCGTGAGAACTGCAGATGCTGGGGAGTCAGAGTGAATAAAGAGTTGAGCTGGAAAAAGCACAGCAGGTCAAGCAGCATCAGATGAGAGTGGGAGCTGATGTTTCAGATCAGAACTGCCAGACCTGCTGAGCTTTTTCAGCAACTTCTGTTTTTGTTTGTGGTAAGAGATAGACTGTATAAGTCAACATGTGACACTAAGGCAACTGAAGTAATCTGTTGTAAGAAATTTTGGCAAATGAAAGAATGTATTCTGATTGACTGCAAGTTGCGAAAAGAAACATCATTCAATCTTTCAATTTCCCAAATTTTGTAGGTGCGTTTTGATGTGAACCGTCATATCTCCAGTCATTGTCCCTCTTTAAAAACAAAAGGGAAATTTAAGATTTTGCGCAAAAATACTTGTGTAGTGCAGTCAAGGAAAAATTTCTGAACTGATGACTCTCGTTGAGAAGCCACTAAAAACCTTGGATGATCTTAAAAAAAAGCGTTTACAGCCAGTAATTGAGGTTGTGATACGAGCCATAAAAGCCCACTTGCTGCTATAGGGTTAAATCTGGATTTAGCACCCATGAAAAGTGACTAATTATTGGATATTTAAAGAAGATTTAATTCCTTGGAGGTAAAACCGAAAAATTTAGATTCGCAAGTAGAGTTAGGATTTCTGACAGTGACTTAGCAGTTCTGGACTATTTCGTGGCAAAGTTAACAACAAGGAAGTTGAGAAATTTCTTCAGAAACAGGTTTACAGTAAGCTGCTCAAAAAATTGGGAATATAAATGACTTATTGGAATTCAAAGTTTGCTTCCAACTGTGAAGTTAATTCCATCTTTATTATTTTCATGATTTGTTTAAGAGGCTCAAGGTTTATTCAGGTTTATTTAACTAAAAAGTTTTGATTGATTCAAATTATTAAAGAAAGCATCAGTGACAAAGGAAAAAGAGCACAAATCTCACCACATAGTTTCAAATTCAACACACAAATATCTGGGATGCAAAGAATAGGTGCAAATGATATCATGGCTGCCATCTTTAATGCAACCAAAAGAAGTCATTCAATGGAATTGACTGAAATCATTTTGAGAAATATTCTACCCACTGACCATTTAAAAATCCTTAAGCCATTTGGAAAAGAATTATCCTCATTCATTTCTGATGATGTCATAATTGTCAAGAAAAATACACATTTTACTTTGGAAACAGCATTTATAACAAAAAAAAACTTTGATAGTCTTCAATTTTATTACTGCAACAATGATCTTTACCAAAATAGAGATTCCAGTACAGCTTTCATCAACTAGGAATACAGCAACAAAACATAATATTGTATTATGGCATCAACATCCTAATGAAGATCATCCAGACCAAGAAAATAATTAACAACTTCAAGTGCCTATCAACAAAGCAACAGAATTCATCACTAGTGATCGTTTGATGAGAAAATTCAACCTTTCAGGTCCATTTGATAGGTCAGTAGATTGACACACATGGAAAGCATGATTGCTAAGATTTTGAACAGTTTCAGGATTGGATACCAAATCAAATGCATAACACGTTAGCACATGTTTCTACTAACAGGGAACATCTTCAGATCTTATATTGTGTAGGGAATGGATAAATGAGAAACAACTTGCATTTGAGAATATCCCTGACCGATTTTGATTAATATTTGACTTAAAGTGCAAATAAGACAGTAGCAGATACCAAGTCTCAGGTGGGTTTGAATTAACTTCATTAACCACCTGTATGTACATCTGAACCATGCAACTTTGGAAACTTACAACAAGAGCTTGTTTGCAATGCTATCATTGTTAGTGTCTCAGATTCATTAGTCACTGACCTTCAATCAAAAGAGAATCTAATTCTTGAATGAGTTGTTTAAATAGCAGTGGATACAGAATATGGAAGATTGTTCATAGAGTCATACAGATGTACGGCATGGAAACATTGATCCAACTCATCCACGTTGACCAGATATCCTAACCTAACCTAGTCCCATTTGCCAGCACTTAGCCCATATCCCTCTAAGCCCTTCCTATTCATCTACCCATCCAAAGAAATATTATGCCACAAATTTCCACTTAATGCAGAGCATCCTTCAGAGAGTGTTGACTTCTAAAAGCACAATAGAATATTCAACCAGAAGAGACCAATCTCTCATCTGAAAAATGTTCTATCTGTGATAACATCAATGTGAACTCCTAAGCAATCTGATGCCACTGAATCTTATCATTGGTGCAGTTCCAATACCTTACATCAGCAAAAGTAAAACTGTTCGGCCTTACACTGGTTATTTATTCACTGCAGATAAGAGGTCACTTTAAAAACTTGCTCAGTCTGAAGAACTAACATGCATATTCTTGGTTTGGAACAGAATGTTGAAGAACAGGTCAATAGTGCAGTAGAGCAAGTTTCTTTATATAAGGGACAACTATCTATTGAAAAACAGTATTATCCTTCCCTAGATGTTATACAGTAACCTGATGTAACTTTGACAGATGTTATCTACATAATTCCTTACCCAACCAAATTTAAGCTTAATGCTGGTGTCAACATCAAGGTTATCTTGGATGGTGCTCTATGGTTTGCTAAAAGTGAAGTATTACGTATGACCCGATTGTGTGCAGCTGGAGGTGTCATACCTTTAGTTAAAGGGATGTTGCATGTAGTAATGATATTCAAAGATCACACAAGAGAAAAGTATGCACCATCAGTAATTAGCAGTCTTACCTGCTGATTAACAAGATTTGCTTTGTCCTCAACCTTCAATATAGAGTACAGAACTCTGAAACACTGCATCTTTGAGATCTGGTATTCCAAACTATTTATAGGACTGGAAAACCTTGAAGCATCCAGCAAAGTTACTTTGAAAACTGCATCATACCAGACTGTCTCTTTACACCTCAGAAATCCCTCATTTCATTAATATAAAAAATTTGGATGACGTAGTCAATTTGGAGTTTACCTTTCTGGTGTCCAAAACAATAGATTGGTACTCAGATATGAGGACAGCTCCCAAGCTCTGGCTCAATATAAATTTCTGTCGATCTTACACAACTCAATAAAGCAATTGCTAGAGTAATTCATCCTGTGTCTACACAACGAAGGTTTGCTGAGGTCTCCATCAGCAGAATATGCGAAGTTGGATGCTTTTTACATAGAGCTGAAAAATTTTTCTGATTGCATTTTGAGCTTCAAAATATCATGATGAGCATTGTAAATTTTTGAGAAAACCGATCTGGTTCACTGACGTCGTTTAGGGGAGGAAATATGCCATCGTTATCTGGTCTGGCCTACATGTGACTCTGGATCCACAACAATTTTGTTAAGGATGGGCAATAAATGCTAGCCTGGCCAATGATGCCCATGTCCAGTGATTGAATAAAATAAAAGGAAAATGCATTATCTTGCAAATGGGAAATAATCTTTGGCCAGTAAGTTGGAGTTCTTTGAGGAGGTAACATGGGTAGTGGATAAAGGGGAGCCAGTGGATATACTATATTTAAATTTCCAGAAGGCATTTGGTGCCACATCAAAAGTTACTGTGGAAAATGAAACTTCATTGTGTAGGGGCCTCATATGGGTATAGATAGAAGATTAGTGGTTAAGAAGAAGCAGAGAATAACATTAATCAGTCTTTCTCGGGTTGCCAAGCTACAGTACGTGAGGTGCCACAGGGATTGTTCCTGGGATCTCAACTGTTCAGATTTTATATAAATGACTTTGGTGAAGGACATTACATTTGCCAAATTTGCAGATGACAAAAAGATAGGTAGAAAATTATGTTGTGAAGAGTATATAAGGAGACTACAAAAAGATCTAGATAGTTTGAGTGGGGAAAGATGTGGAAAATGAAATACAATGTGGAAAAATGTGAAATTGTAATTTTGACAGGAAGAATTAAAAAGAAGCATATTCTTTAAATTGTGAGAGGCTACAGAGCTCTGAGATGCAGTGGGATCTGGGTGTCCCAGCATGTTTATCACAAAAGGTTAGAATGCATCTGCAGCAAATAATTAGGATAGCTAAGAGAATATTATCATTTATTAGGAAGGGAATTGAATACAAAAGTAGGGAGGTCATGCTTTAGTCATATAGGGCATGGAATATCTGCAGTACTGTGTACATTATTGATCACGTCATTTTAGAAAGGACGTAATTGCATTGGAGGAAGTTCAAAGAAGGTTTATCAGACTCCTATCTAGAGTGAGAGGGTTTCTTTAACAGGAAAGTTTGGCTAGGCTCGGCTTGTAATTGATATAATTTAGAAGAGTAGAGAACTTGATTGAAATACAAAAGATGCTGAGTGGTCTTGACTGGGTAGATGTGAAGAGGATGTTTTGTCTTCCGAGCTAGGGTCACTGTTTAAAAATCAGGAGTTGCTCATTTGAAATAGTGATTAGGCATAATCCCTTCTCCAAGGATCATGAGCCTTTGGAACTCTCTTCCTGAAAAGGTGGTGGTCGTAGAGTCCTTTGAATATTTTTAAGGCAAAGGGAGATTATTGTTAAACCAAGAGAGGAAAGGTGGTAAACAGGCATATGGATTTGAGATTACAGTCAGAACAGCCATGATTTTATTGAATCATGGAGCAGGCTCAAGGAGCTGAATGACCTACTACTGCTCACATTTCATATGTTCGTATGACCTTTCTTTCTCCTCTGCCAAGTCTGACTTAGAGTCTTGTAGTCAATGAGATGTACAACACAGAAGCAGACCAAGGAGTGTCAAGTGAATTACGTATTCTAACACTGCTATCCAAGAAAATTAAAATGCAGAGGAAAAAGAACACTTATGGGTTCAGGGCATTGTGCAGGGCAATGTAAAGATGAGCCAGAAAAGGCATGGTGATCCAGTGGTTCACACTGCTGCCTCACAGCACCAGGGACCCAAGTTCAATTCCACCCTCAAATGACTGTCCGTGTGAAGTTTGCACGTTTTCCTTGTCTCTGTGTGGGTTTTCTCCAGTGCTCCGGTTCACTTCCATAGTCCAAAGATGTGTAGATTAGGTGGATTGACCATACTAAACTGCCTGTTTTATCGAGGGATGTGGAGGTTAGGTGGATTACCCGTGGTAAATACAGAATTACACATGTAGGGTAGGGCAATAGGTCTGTACAGGATGCTCTTTCATGTGGACCTGATGGGCCAAATGACCTGCATCTATACTCTAGGAATCCTATGATTGTGTGAAAGCTCTCAATGAAAAAAAAAATCTTAGTATTGCATCTGCCTCATCCGTAAAGCTGCGTAGTTCTGCAAATGTTCTTTCATTGCCATTTCTTTTTGTATGAATTAATTTGCCATGGCACTTTTGCTTCATGGGCAAAAGTGAGGACAGCAGAAGCTGGAGATTAGAGTCGAGTGTGTGGTGCTGGAAAAGCACAGCAGGTCAGGCAGCATTCGAGGAGCAGGAGAGTCGAGACCTGTGGTTCCTGATGTAGGGCTTTTGCCTGAAACATCGTCTGTTCTGCTCGTCGGATGCTGCCTGCCCTGCTGTGCTTTCCCAGCACCACACTCTCAACCCATTGCTTCAAAGCTTTGTTCACTTGTGGCATTATACCAAGGAAGCAACTGATTTTTAAAAAAGCAACAAAATTTAAAACTCTCTGATTTATCATCCTTTATCTTGCTGGCTGTTTATTGGTGTATGTTCTAGAACCCATGCTGTTGCATGGGTTAGAGTTGAGACACTGTATCTCTTTGATGTATCTTTGGAAGCTACTTGGTGCTGCTCACTTTATGGCATTTGGTCAAGAAGAGCTGGACAGACTGGATTTGATATCTCCCTGAGAAGCAGGACTCGAAATAATGCCTACTCTGTTATACCCTGTTAAAAATCACACAACACCAGGTTATAGTCCAACAGGTTCATTTGGAAGCATTAGCTTTCAGAGCGCTGCTCCTTCATCACAAGGATCAGCGCTCTGAAAGCTAGTGGTTCCAAATAAACCTGTTTGACTATAACTTGGTGTTGTGTGATTTTTAACTTTGTATACCCCAGTCCAACACTGGCACCACCAAATCATGAATGTTATACCCTGGTTGATGACACTTCTTCAATATGATAACAGATTTTTGGGTAGTAATAAGCACGCTGAAGTTGATCACTATCAGTTTTTATATTAAATTTTCCAATGTTTTGAAACTAAAAAAGGCTTCCATTTAAATGCTGGAAATCCCAAGTTTCCAGTGATCTGCAAATTCATGAGATACACCAGCTCTTTGGTAGTAGCCTGAAGACATGCATGATGTTAAAAAGAAAACTGAATTCTAAATTTGTTGAAATAGAAAATGCCTTTTCAAGAAGAAAATCGACTTCACGTTTTTAAACCTTTATGTTCAATTTGCTAAATCAAACTGGATTGGCATACCCTTCTCTTTAATTATAGGAATCATACCACTGTAATTGGGCAAAGTTAGTGTTGCTTGTGGCATGTCACATTGTTTCCTCAAAATAGTTGGGTAAAAAGTTGATATCTGGTCGTGAAACCTCTGTTTGCATATTACTCTGTTCAAAAGGTACAAGACACTGTACAGGTTGTGCACTTTTTCAGCAACTAACAATGTGGTTGTGAAATCATTCTAGGTACAATGTAAGCAGTGCATAGTCCGTTTTCCTACGCTACAAGTCACTTCACTGGTTTTCTGTGTTGTATTTGGTGGGTGTGGGATGTTGGGGGGAGCTCAGATAGGAATTTATTCTTAAGTAGTGTGACTGTTTCACAAGACCTTTTCTAATGGCTTACAGTGAAAGGAGAGGAAAGCCTCCGCTTGCCACAAAGCAACAGTACAACAAAGGACAGATTAAGGGTTTAGAAAAGGTCAATGTGGGTTTTTCGCTAACTAAACAGTGTCTTAAATTTTCGTATGCATAAAATAATGAAGTCATCGAAGAGTTTTTAAAGAATTTTTATTTCTTTTTTTTCTGCCTGCATTTGGTTGCCTGCTCAGCAGGGGTGTTTAATCTTTCCAGGCTTTTGAATTGGCCCAATGAATGAATGGGTAGCTGTCTCTCTAGGAGCTTGAAGCTTATTTTGAAGCCTAATCATTGCGCAAACATAGCCTTGCCCTCCTTCTCTAACAACTTTCATACAATAGCAGGGATTCTAGTGGAGTAACCTGGATATTGCACATTGCGCTTTGAAATGTAGAATGGATGAGCAACAGAGCAGCCTGAGACTGATCTTCCTTTTTTAATTAAGGATCACAAGGGCATCACTATATTTTAATATTCTAATCAGCTGTTGTGAATCAGCAGTATGGGACTTTGAAGTTCAGATTTAAATAGGATAATCTGTCATGTTTATACTGAAAACTATAATGATTTCTTCAGCAAAAACTTACACCAGTCACACACTTTAGGGCAATATCTGCTTTTTGTCATTGCTGATGTTGTAACTAGTAAAAATTATGTTGCTTGATATATCCCATTTTGTACAGAATGTTGCAGTATTGTAGATGTCCATTCACAGGATGTGGGTGCCAACATTGCTCATTGCCCTTGGGAAGGTGGTGGTGAACTACCTTCCTGCACTGCTGCAAATCATATGGTGAAGGCGCAATAACAGTGCTGTTGAGGAGATCCACTAATTTGATCCAACAACAGTAAAGGAACAGTGGTATAGTTCAAAGTCAAGATGTTGTGTGGCTTTGAGAGTACTTGAAGTGTGTGGTTTTCCTGTGAACCTATTACTTTTGGCCTTCTCGGTGTTTGAAAAGTACTGTCAAAAGAACTTTGATGAGTTGCTGTGCAACTTGAAGTTTACTGCTGCAGTTGTGCATTGTTCTTGGAGAGAATAAATATTTAAGGTTGTGAATAAGGTGCCAATGAAGTGTGCTGCAATATTCTTAACTTTCTTGGAACTGCAGCCATTCTGTGAAAAGTATTCCATCTCATTTCTAATATGTGCCTTCTAGATAGCAGCCTGGCTTTGGAAAGTCAGAGCTGAATTGCTTACCACAGAATTCCCATACTTGTATTGAGCTCCCCCCACCCCCTTCAGCTTCTGCCCCTCCAGCAAAAACAATCCATGTTTGTCTAACTTCTCCTCATAGCTAACACACCCCAATCCAGGCAACATCCTACTAAACCCCTTTTGCGCCCACTCCAAAGCTTTCATATCCTTCCTATCGTGTGCAATCAGAACAGCGCACAATACTCCAAATGTAGCCTAACTAAAGTTTTATACAACTGCAACATGGCTTCCCAATTTGTATACCAAAGCCCTAAGCGGTGAAGGCAAGCAAACGATACACCTTCTTTACCATCTTGTCCACTTATGTTACGACTTTCAGGGAGCTGTGGACTTGCATCCTAAATCCCTCTGTATATCAATGCTTCTGAGGGTCTTGCCATTTACTTTATGCCTTTCTTTTGCATTTGACTTCCCAAAATGCATCACCTTACACTTGTCTAGATTAAACTTCATCTGCCATTTCTCCAGCAAACATTTCAACTGATCTGTATCCTGCAGTATTCTTTGACAGCCTTCCTCACTTCCATAGCTCCACCAATTTTTGTGTCATCTGCAAACTTACTAATCAGATCACCTACATTTTCATCCAAATCACTTATATATGTTATAAACCACAAAGGTCCCAGCACTGATCATTGCGGAACACCATTGCTCACAGACCTTCAGTCAGAAAAAGACTCCTCTAATGAAATATCTCCACAGAGGCTGGTATCCTGTCACCAAGACTCCCTTTACTTACATGTGGAGAATCCTTGACTTTGATCCAACTCTTGAGTGAACAGAATGTCTGACACTCTTGTCCTTATCTGTCAGCCAGAGCTCCTTGCTTGGATTTGATTAACGACCCCAATCAGAGAACTCCTATTCTATGAGGTCTACTTGGCTGACCTCATATCCACAGCTCACCCCTGTCTTCTCTGACCAAGCCAATTTTGTATCCAAGTTGCCAACTCACCATGGGTTCCATGTGACTTAATCATGTGGACCAGTGTAGCATGAGGGACATTATCAGATGCTTTAGGAAAGTCCATGTCGATAACATCCACTGCTCTACTCTCATCAATCATCTTCATCACTTCCTTAAAACGCTCAATCAGATTTGTGAGACAAGACCTCCCCTGCACAAAGCTGTTGCTGACTGACCTTAATAAATCCATTATTTTCCAAATGTGAATAAATTCTGTCCATGAGAATCTTCTGTTATAATTTTCCAGTATTGATACAAGGCAAACTTACCTATAATTTCGTGGGTTAGCCCTGTTGCCCTCCATAAACAAATAAACAACATTGGCTATTCTCCAGACTTCTGGGACCTTGCCTGCACCTAAAGTGGATACAATGTTCTTTGTTAAGGTCCCAACCTTGCCTCCATCAGTATTCTGGGATAAATTCCATAAGGCATGGGATTATCTGTTCAATGTTTTTCAAGACACCCAACGCCACCGCCTCCTTCATATCAACATACCTCTCCCTGATTTTAACATTATCCGTTTCCTCCTCCTTGGTGAGTATTGATGTGATGTACTCATTAAGGACTTCAACCACTTTCTCTGGCTGCATGCAGACATTCCCTCCTTTGTCCTTGAGTGATTTACCCTTTGCCTGGTTACCCTCTTGCTCCAAATTTATATTAAATGCTTTGGGATTCTCCTTAATCCTACTTGCCAAGGGCAACTCATGGCCCCTTCTTGCCTTTCTAATTCCTTGTTTAAATTATTTCCTGCTTCTTTTACATTCCTCAAAAGGCCTTAACTAATTTCAGTTTCCAAAACCTTACATATGCTTTGTTTTTTCTTTTTGACAAAATTTTCAATATCTCTCATCATCCAGGTTTCCTGAATCTTGTGATCCTCATCTTTCATTCTCATAAGTACATGTTGGTTCTGAACTGTCATCAAGTAGCCTTTAAAAGACTTTCACATGTCAGATGTGAATTTAACCTCAGACAGCTGTTCCCAATCTAATTTATCCTGGTCTGACCTAATACTATTGTAAATAGGCTTCCCACAATTCAGCACTTTAACTTAAACATCAATGTTATCCTTATCCACAACTATCTTAAAATTTATGGAATTATGATCACTGTTCCAAAAATGCTCCCCTGCTGAAACTTTGATCATCTGACTAGGCTCATTTCCCAATGCTAGGTTTAGTGCAGCATCTTCCCGAGTTGGACTATCTCGATATATATTTTCAAGAAACCCTCCTGGGGATGCCTAACAAGTTCTGTCCCATCTAAGCCCCTGGCACGAAGAGTGTCCCAATCAATACTGGAGAAATTAAAATCACCCACTATAACAATTGCCTTTCTATCTTTCCATAATCTGCCTCCATATCTATTCCTCTGTTTTCCACTGGCTATTGGGAGGTCTATAGTATGCCTCGCATAGTGATAAGGCCACAGAAATGCCTGTCTGTGCCCCTGACTGACCTTTCATGTTCCTGAATTCTACTCATATGGCCTCACTGAATGAGCCCTCCAAGATGTCCTTTTTTTAGCGTAGCTGTGAAATCCTCCTTAACCAGTAATGCAACTCCCCCATCCTTTTATATCCCTCTCTATCATGTCTGAAATATCTGAATCGTGGAACGTTGAGCTGCTTGAAACAGGATTTGAGCTGGGCAAATCAGCCATGATCTTGTTGAATGGCAGGGCAGACATGAGGGTTGAATCACCTTCTCTACTCCTGTTTCTTATGTTCTTTTGTATTGTATATTATCCCTGTATTGGTGCACAATTCCAAATCAAAGAAATCATATGCTGCTTATTGCAAATAGTTGATGATATAGCTTTTGCACATCCACTTGCTTGCCAGATTTTATCGAGAGATTGCAGCATAATTTAAAAGTCAACTTTCTTTTACATAAAATTTGATTTGTTTTCTATTTTTGTTGACATTAAACTAATAAATGAATGATTTAAACAGGTTATGATGTAAAGATTTGCTAATTAACAGCTTTTGTCTGCAATTCGTAAAGATCTTGATCCGAGCACAATCCAAATTTAAGCACAGCATTTCTTAGCAAACACATTATACATTTCTCACCATTTCATAATAAAATGAAAAATTAATGTCCCATTAGCATCAGAAATTGAGCAAAGCCCTTTGCTGCGTAAAATAAATCAAAATATCTGTTTACTTTATCACAGCCTGAGAATCAAGGCACTTCAAGGGAGCAAATGCCTAAATGTTGCAACTCTTTTTAGGAATTTATGTTAAGTATATGAAATTACAAGATATAGAAATTATAGAGCTGTTAGAACATTAAGAATAACTGGAGAAACTTTCAATTTGGAAACAAACATTGTTTTGTGAATTGTATTAGCCAAAACGGGATTTAGTTATCTATGCTGTACTATCTTTGCGATTTATGAGATTTTTTCAGTATTAGTTTGTAAGGATAAAATGGACAAAGCTTCCTGTACATGAGACGATCTGAGAGTTATGTGAAAATTTCCCGTTTCAGCGATTGCATTCTGTATAGGTTTTTTGTTAATGAAGGCGTTCTGAAAAGCATGTTTTGTATAAGGAAGGAAGTTACAGGAAGTGTAAATTATTCATAGTTTTGCAGTCACTAATCTGTGCTTTTTTTTAAATCAGAGAAAGCTGCTTGCCATCTACCTCCATCATGATGACAGTGTTCTTACAAATGTGTTCTGTTCCCAACTGCTGTGTGCTGAATCTATTGTCTCCTACCTCAGTCAAAATTTTATCACTTGGGCATGGGACATGACAAGGGAATCTAATAGAGCAAGGTACTCAATTTTATTTTCTAAACTTACATGTTTTAAATAGTTTACTATTTCTTCTTAACTCTGTATGAGCAGAAAAATTGTGATCTGTTATCAAATGTTGCGATGAAGGGAAAGTTAACCTGAAAGTGAATATTGTGCTGCCCTGTTTTTATTAAGAGAATATTTTAATATATCCATTTTATGTGTGAGAATTTTATTTGATAGTTACTGATATAGAATGCTCATTAGCAGTGTTATTAATATCACTCAGGATTGTGACTTTGGACCCCTGATGTAGAGTTCCATAATCTTACCATGCAAGACATTGACATTTACCCAGTATGTTCCCCAGGGCATTGCCTTCCTCAACCCATCCTAAATTAATGGAAACAAAAGCAAGAAATTGTGAAGACTCTAAATCTGAACTAAAAACAGTAAGTGCTGGGGTAACTCCGATCAAATAGCATCTGCAGAGAGAGAAGCAGAATTAACCTTCTCAGTGTTGCAAATGTGATCTTTTTTCCAATACCCCACATTGACTTTATTGCTGCTACTGCACCCACCTCCTGCCAAGACACATGTTCTGCCACAGAAGTTTGCCTGCAAAATTTTCCCTCGCTCTCTATAACTCACTCTAACCATCGAAGCAATAACCTCTACATTGCATATTCACTTACTTGGAACATCTTGCCATATGCATCAGTGGTTACAACTGTGCCACCAACTTTCATTTCCATTAATAGTGGTCTCTCTCATGTTCCAAGAAGAAAGCAGCATATAGCACTGCACAAAGAATCAAAAAGAGTGTGAGCTGTCTGACTTGACTGAGAGGCTGACTGACTTTGTCCAAACTTTTGGATTGATATCAGAGGCTGCTCTTGACTTACTGTGCCAGGACTCTCTCACCGAAGTCGAAACTTCTTTTGACTTGACTGAAAATAGCTGACAGCTGTGAAAAGATTCCTGGCTTTGTGACTGTGCAATAAAGTAGGACAATATTACGGTCCTTTGAGCCTGACATCTCTGTCTGAGGGACGAGATGCAAAACGACAAAACAAAGTGAATGAGCACAATAAGAGCAAACAAACAGGCTAGAGATGCAGCCTTGCCTAGCTCATGGGACCATGTTTTAGCTGCAGCATTGGAATGATAACTGCCAGAATCCACAATGGAGGCACTTTGGAACAAGTGGGCGAGCTGATATCACCAGGTTTCTGCTCTGACTTCCATGTTGAGAAGTGTTAGTATCCGGTTTTCTTAAGGTGAATGGTATGACAAAGTGCCACATAATAATTTGGTGAAATCTGCTGTTAGTAAAGTTGTTCTTTGTAGCCAAAGGGCATAATGTGAAATGATGTGCAGTGCTTTGGTCCTCTGGCAGGAGGTTCCGTGTGGCCCCTTAGTAAACTGTGTTCCAGCTGACATCTTAAACTCAGGCATGATTTCACCAACCGTAGCCATACATTCTAAGAAAGAATGCGACAAATTTGCATTAGTCCTTGACTTTCTTTCATATTACATTTGATTTTTGTCATAGTTTATTTGTTTTCTATTATGCTCTGAGACACTATATAATATTACTAAGAGAAACGGCAGGCAACATACAGAGAAAGAGGCACAGCAGGTCAGGCAGCATCTGAGGATCAAGAAACTGGATGATTCAGGCATAAGGGTCTTGCTCCTCAGATGCTGCCTGACCTGCTGTGCCTTTTCCAGCGCCACACTATATTGACTTTGACTCTCCAGCATCTGCAGTCCTCACTATCTCCTAGCATACAGAGAAAGAAAATAAAGAGTCTCTCGCAAGAAAGCAAAAAATTGTTAGAGAGTGACAGAAATTAAGAAAGAGAAGTGCTGCAAGTCAGAGGCCAAAAATCTTAAAGCAGGATTTCATTGATGATTCTAATCATAATGAGTCAGACTTAGATCTTGGTGGTAGGTGAGAGGTATGTAAATATTGTGGTGCAACAATGTGGAAAGAATGTGTTGATCAAATGGTAAATTCTGATTGCCACCTCTAAGTGAGCCATCTGAATGTTCTTTGGTCAAGAACAATAACAAAATCAAAACACTTCTTGAAAAGAAGTACCAAGTCAAATCAGCAATAAGTTTCTTTATATTGGCTCAAGAAATAAACAAGATCATCACATAGAATATTTAATCTTTCAACAAACAATGAAATTACAAAGATTGGTTCTACAGATGTTGCCTTTGCCACTGATCATGAAATATTCAGAGTATTAACAAACATTGAATAAATAGTCATGGTGTAGATTCTTATCTTGAAAATGTTGAGAGTGAAGGAGATCACAGAAGAAGGTCATTGGGCACATTGTGTATGTGTTGGCCCTCTGAAGTCATGTTTCATGGATTGCCATTCTCCTGTCGTCTTCCTGTATTCTTGCACATATTTCCTTTTCGGATAAGCTTAATTACCTTTCAGATGTATCGTCTCAACCTGCCAGTAGTCACAGGGTATAGAGATGATAGGGAGAAATCACATAATAAAAAATGTAAATCTAATTAAAATAGTTTAAAGCAGAAAGTAAATGAAATAAATTCATTACAAAAGGAATATATTTTGTCCAATAATGTATTTGAAAATAATTTGTTGTGCATTTAGATATTTGTATATTGGTCACCTTACTTGAGGAAGAATGTAAATATGTTTAGGCAGTTCAGAGAACGTTCACTAGACTAATACCTGGAAATGGCTGGGGTGTCTTCCGACAAAACTTTAGACAATCTAGATTTGTATTCATTTGGAACTTAGAAGAGTAATAGTCAGCTGGATTAAAAGATATAAAACTCTAAAGCAACTTCACAGGGTAGATGGTTCCTCTTGTGAAGACTCAAATATCAGGGGTCACTCATTTAAAAAGAGATGAGACATTTTTTTTTTCCTGAGGGTTAAGTGCCTTTGAAACTGTCTTGCTTAAAAAAAAAAGTAGTGAAAGCAAAGTCTTTGAGTTAGATAGATCCATTGTTAACCAGGAGTATGAAAGGTTATTAGTGGTAGTTGGGAAAGCAGATTTGAGATTACAATCAGACCAGCCATGATCTTATTGAATGGTGGAACAGGCATAAGGGGCTGAATTTCCAGAGGCTCAAGGGAGGCTCCATTAATATTCCCATCATCAGTAATGGGACAACCTGCTAATCATTGCAAAAGATAAGGCTGAAGTATTTGCAACAATCTTCAGCCAGAAGCACTGAGTGAATGATCCATCTCAGCCTCCTCCATAGGGCTCCAGCCTCTCAGATGTCAGTTTCCAGCCAATTTGCTTGTGATTCTAAGAAATGATTGGGGGCACTGGATATTGCAAAAGCTATGGACCCTGACAACATTCCAGCAATAATACTGAGGATGTGTGCTTCAGAAATTTCCACACTTCTAGCCAAGCTGTTACAATACAGCTACAACACTGACATCTACCTGACAATTTGGAAAATTGCCCAGGTATGTCCTGTACACCAAAGAAAAATCAAATCCAATCCAGCCAATCATCGCCTCATCAATTTACTCCCTGTCATCAACAGTGCAATCAAGCAGCTACTGCTCAACAATAATTGTTACACTAACAGCCAGTTTAGGTTCCACCAGGGCTGTTCACCTCCTAACCTCATTACAGCCTTGGTTCAAAATGGGCAAAAGAGCTACATTCCAGAAGTGAGGTGAGAGTAACTGCCCTTGACATCAGGATAGTATTTGACCAAGTATAACATCAAGAAGCCCTATCAAAATTGGAGTCAGTAAGAATGAGAGAAAAGACTCCGCTGTTTAGAGTAATAGGTTGCATTAAGACAGATGGTAATGGTTGTTGGAGGTGCTTCATCTCAGCTCGAAGGCATCTCTGCAGGAGTTTCACAGGGTATATTTTCTGAGCAATCTGTTCAGAGATGTTATTACACACATCTGAACCCAGGTCTCCTGGCTCAGAGGTACAAACAGTACTACTTTGCCACAAGAATCATGAGTTGCTCAGGGTAGTTACCTATGCCTGCCATCTTCAGCTGTTTCATCAACACTATTCTCTTCATAATGTCAGAAGTCAGAATGTTCATTGATGATTGTGTAATGTTTGGGACCATTCACAACTCCTCAGATACTGAAGCAGACTCTGTTCAAATGCAGCAAGATCTGGCCAATATCCAGGCTTGCAAGTAACATCGGTGCGACATAAATGCCAGACAATGACAAACTCCTGTAAGAGACAATCTAACCACTGCACCTTGTCATTCACTGACATTACCATCACTGAATCCCCCACTATCAACATGGATTACCATTGACCAGAAATTGAACTGGACTAACCGTATAAATACAGTGGTTACAGAGCAGATCAGAGGCTAGGAATCCTACAGCAAGTATCTTACCTCATAATCCCCAAGGCCTATGCACCATCTTCAAGTCACAAGTCAGGAGCCAGATTGAATGTGCCCCACCTGGATAAGTGCAGCTTCAACAACACTCAAGAAGCTTGACACTATCCAGGACAAAGCCTGCTTGATTGGACCCACATCCTCAAACATTCACACTGTCAACTGTTGATGGACAGAAATAGCAGTATTTGCCATCTACAGGATGCCATGAAAAAATGCACTTAAATACCATAGCATCTTCCAAACCAACAGCCACTACCATGTAGAAGAAGAAGGCAACTGATACATGACAACACCATGATTTACATGTTCGTCTCCAAGCCACTCATCATCCTGACTTATCACCGGGTCAAAGTCCTGGAACTCTGTACCTAATGGCATTGTGGGGGGTACTTACACCAATGAACTGCAGCAGCTCAAGAAGGCAACTCACCACTGCTATCTTGAGGGTAATTGGGCAATAAATGCTCGACCAAACGAATGGATTGAGAAGGTGTCGTATTCAGTGGCATCTTCTGCTTTGGTTTTACAACAGCATGCAAATGTGTTTCGCAATGTGATAATAACTAGGTAATCTGTTTTTGTGATTGTGATTTAGGGCCAGATATTGGCCTGAGCACTAAGGATAACTCTCCTGCTGTTCTTCTAACAGTAATTTAACATATTTTAAGCTTGGAAGGAACTGGCAGTCTGGGTTTCAGTTTCATGCTTCTTACAAAAGTTGGAAGCTCTGACTTTGCACTATTCACTCCTTACTGCACTGGACTGTCAACTCTGATTTTCATGCAGTCAGGCTCTGGGCTTGGACCTGAAAACAGAGTCTTGAAAATCAGAGGTGAGAGTGCTACTAATGAAGCAACAGTTGACACACACTTTTGTTTGGCTAGCCTTCTTGGTCAGCAGAGCTTTCCATCACCTGTACGAGTGTTCATCCAAAATTAAGGCTCAAGTTGGTGACTGTGTCCCAGTTATCTGCGCTGATGTCTACCAAACCCATATCTTATTTGCAAGCATGAATATCCAACTGACCATGATGTAGTAACCAGTCATTGTACAGGAGATCTTTGGATGCATGATAGCTGAATGCACAATAAATGTTACTGAGCCAGTGCAGACATTGTTGGCTGAGTAATGGGTGTATGCAAATGAAATTAGTGTACTCCAGCACCTTGGAGCTGATAACCTTAACCAGCAGTGAGGTGTTGAGCATTGTGCATTGGCTTGAATGTAGGAGTTGCCAGGAAGGTAGCATATTTAGATAACAGATGTCTTTGCATTCACAGATTTGTTGGACAGGGTTTAGTCTTTTATCCATTAATTCTCCTGAGGAATGCACAAAACAGTGAAGATATTTGTCCATAACTAAGGGTTTGATTCATGAATGCCATGTTGACATAGCGGTGCAGTGTCTATATGGGGGCCAAACCCACTTCCAAGTTCCTCTGAAGCTTTGCCTGGAGCCACAAGGGATTCAGTTTCCATGTGTCACCAGAAGGAGGTACTGCAGAAGATTTGCTCGTGGAGAAGCTCGTACTGGCAGTGAGAGACTTAGGCTGTCCTTGGTACAGCTGCTAACCAGTGGTGTAGACTGGAAATGAAAAACAGATGAGCACTCAGAAAACAAGGAACAAGCTAACTTTCTTCACCTATACTCCGGATGCATCACATTGATTGGCTAGTATGTAATTCCAATCTTAGATTCTATGTTTGTAGCTGCCAGTCCATGTTTCATTAAGTAATATGGATTCTAAACACCTTTTTTAAATTTCCTTTTCCTTGATTTTCACTCTGTTTCCAGCTTATGACTGTGATCCTTCTTAAGCAGGAGTTATCTTTAGGCTTCAAGTTGTCCCTCCTGGGAAGAAGCAAAGTGATCTATCTGACTGTCCCAAAACTGATCATTTTCTTACTCATGATAGAAATTTTTTATCATTAAGCAGGTGATTACAATGTCAGATTCCCAATGACTCACTGGGTTAGTCTGCTGGAAAGGGAGGTCTACTATTCCCAGAGTTATCACAAGTGTGATAAGATGGAATAAAATGTATAAATTAATCATGTAAATCAATACAAATGGGTATGATACAGTTAAGGTTATTGAGATGTGGTTGCAGGTTTACCATTGATGAGAACTGAATATCAAGGGATATTCAGTTTTTAGGAGAGACAGAATAAAGGTAAAACAAATGGGCTAGCATTGCTAGTTTAAGAGGAAATTAATGCAATATTGAAGAAGAATATTAACTCCAATGAAGTGGATTTTGTATGACTAGAGCTTTACACAAGGTGCTGAAAATATAGTGGAGATTGTATTTAGACCCTCAAACTGTAGTGGTAACTTTGGGAAAGGCATTACACAGGAAATTAGAGATGCAAACAATTAAGATACAGCATATAATTACAGATAATTTTAATCTGCATATGGATTGGACAAATCAAATCAGCAACAATTCAATAGAGGAGAAATTCCTGAAGTGTGTACAGCATTATTTTTGGATCAATGCATCACGAAACCAACGAGGTAACAGGCCATTCGCGACTGAGCACGAAAAAGAAATAATTGGCAATCTAGTCAATCTTGTGAGGCCCCTTTGGGAAGAGGAACCAAAATATGGTAGAATCTTTTATTAAGATGAAAAATTATGTAGCTGATTTTGAGACTCAGATCCTGAATCTATATATGAGAACTTATGATTGTGTAAGGCACAACCTGCCTATGATAAACTGGGGAACATTACTTAAAGGGATGAAGATGGATAGGCAATGGCATGGATAAACTGCAACAATTGTTCATTACTGTTTGACAAAAGTAAAATGGGAAGCATGGCTTGGCAATGCCTAACAAGGGAAATTAAACAAATAGTATTAGATCTAAGGAAGAGGCATACAAATCAGCCCAGAAAATGGAGTGGAGCTGAATATTGGAAGCAGTCTAGATTTCAGCAAAAGAAAACAAAGGGATTGAATAAGTTGGAGAAGATATAGCATTTGAGAGTAAGCTTGTAGGGCTCATACAAACTGATTGTAAAAGCTTCTGTAGATATGTGAAGAGGAAAGGATGGTTAAATCTAAGAACCTTACAGCCAGAAAAAAAAGCAAGTTATAATTGGGAACAAGGAGATGACACGGCAACTAAATATATAATTTGGTTCTGTCTTCACAAAGGAGGAAACAAATAATGACCTAAAATGTTGGGGAATTCGGGGACTAGTTAGAAGGAGGAACTGAAGGAAATCCATATTAGTAGAGAAATGGTGTTGGGGAAATTGATGGAGTTAAAGGCTGAAAAAATCCCAGAGCCCAATAATCTAGCTTCCAGAGAAGTTGAAGAAATGGCCCTACAAATGGTGGATGCATTGTTGGTCATCTTTCAAGATTGTATAGACTCTTTTACTACGGATTGGAGACCAGGTAATGTAACCCTCTAGTTTAAAAAAAAAAGTGGGTGGAGAGAAATCTGGGAATTATTGCCTGACATCAGTTAGGCGGAGATATTAGAGTTCATTGTAAAAGATTAATAGCATAGCAGAGCTTTTAGAGAACAGTGATAGGATTGGGCTGAATCATGGATTTGCATGACATAAAAGACCCGACATAAAAGATTAGTAAGTAAAATTCAGACACGAGATTGGGACTAGCGCACTGACTTGGCTAGAGAACTATTTGGCAGACAGTAAGCAAACAGTAAGAATAAAGGGTCTTTTTCTGAGAGGCATACAGTGACTAATGGGGTACTACAGAGAAAAGTCCTTGGATCCCAGCTGTTCAGAATGTATTTTAGTGATTTAGATGAGAGAACTAAATACAATATCTAAACATTTGCAGACAACACAAAGTTGGTTGGGAAAATGAACTGTGAGGAGCATACAGAAATGCCATCAATGTGATTTAGACAAGTTGACTGGGTGGATGAATGCATGGCAAATGAAGTACCATGTGAATAAATGTGAGGTTATCCACTTTGAAACAAAAGTAGTTTGGGAAAGGGGAGATGCAAGAGACTGAGGTGGTGTTGTATACCAGTCACTGAAAGTAAAGGTGCAGCAGGCAACAAAGAAAGCAAATGCATGTTGACCATCATAGCGGAAAGATTCATGTATTGCAGGAGGGAATGTCTTGTTGCAGTTGTACAAGGCCCTGATGAGACCACAGATTCAGTATTGTCAAGTTTTGGATGTCTCATCTGAGGGTAGATATTTTGGTTATTGAGAAATTGCAAAAAAGTTAATCAGACTGATAGTTGGGTGGCAACATCGACATATAAAGAGAGACTGGATTGGTTAGGACTATATTCACTGGAGTTTGGAAAAATGAGAGGACTTTTGACACCAATTAAATTTTAACAAGGTTAATTAGGGTGAATGCAGGAAGGATGTTCCCAAAATTGTTTTTTGACAAAACCCTTTGAGTCTCTCATCTACCCTATTCATCACAAGAGCACTCATCAGTCCTTACCTCTGCTTTCCTACAGTTAACAGTACAGTTGGATGTGTGGTATTCTCATTTTTGAATTAGCTTTTTGGATTTATTCTTAGGAGCTCCACCAAGTCCTATGGGCTTTCCACACTATTCCAGCATTCTGAACAGAGGATCCCACTTCATTACAGTGGAACATTTAAGCCTCCAATTTTCATCTCCGCCCTCAGTATTTTTCCTTGTAATCCATGGAGGATATCTTGGCATTCTGCACTATCTTTTCTTTGCCCTAGTTACTTGCCTTCTATTATTCTCCCATCCTCTCTCCTCCTTGAGTTTATGGAGGTGACAGCAAAACTGTCTGTTCTTAAGGATTATCTCATAATTCACAGCCATCACTGTTGCTTGTTTAGTTTCCAGCATTGGTTCTTATTTTAAAAGGCAGTGACTATTTAAGTTCTTCCAAGAGAGTGACCTTTTTTAGAGCTTCATATGTAGTTTCACTTCCTAATGCTGGTATCCACCTCTCAAAATTACTTTGAATTTAAAACGGTTAACAATCTTGGATTTGTCTTGCCCTTACCAACTTTTACAGATGCTCCATTGAAAGCATATTGACTGGGAGCATACTGGCCTGGAATGGTAATTGTGTTGAGACTGTATTGCTGGAAAAGCACTGCAGGTCAGGCAGCATCTGAGGAGCAGGAAAATCGGCGTTTCAGGCTAGAACCCGAAACGTCGATTTTCCTGCTCCTGACCTGCTGTGCTTTTCCAGCAATACACTTTCAACTCTGATGTCCAGCGTCTGCAGACCTCACTGTCTCCTAGTATGGTAACCCAAGACTTTAAAAAGCTCCAGAAAGTTGTGTGCATAGCCCAGCCTATCACAGAAACCAGATTCTGGATTAGTGGTGCTGGAAGAGCACAGCAGTTCAGGCAGCATCCAAGGAGCAGCGAAATCAATGTTTCGGGCAAAAGCCCTTCATCAGGAATACAGGCAGTGAGCCTGATGAGGTGGGGGAAGGGGAAATGAGGAAACTGTTGAAGTCCACATTGATGCCCTGGGGTTGAAGTGTTCCGAGGCGGAAGATGAGGCGCTTTTCCTCCAGGCGTCTGGTGGTGAGGGAGCGGCAGTGAAGGAGGCCCAGGACCTCCATGTCCTCGGCAGAGTGGGAGGGGGAGTTGAAATGTTGGGCTACGGAGCGGTGTGGTTGATTGGTGCGGGTGTCCCGGAGATGTTCCCTAAAGCGCTCTGCTAGGAGGCGAAACCAGCCTGCCATCCATGGACTCCATTTACATGTTTTGCTGCAGAAAGGATGCCAACATCATCAAAGACCCATTGCACCCTAGTAATGCTCTCCTACAACCTCTTCTGTCAGGCAGTAGATACAGGAGCTTGAACATACACAACAGCAGGTACAGGAACAGCTTCTTCTCTGCTGTTATTAGACTGTTAAAAGGACTCTCTAACTTCAGATAATGCTGATCTTGCCTAGTACATGCCCTGTGCAATGTAACCTGTATGCCTCTAAGTTGTTTTTTCACCCTTTGATCGGTATGTCCTTGCTTATTGTGATCTGCCTGTACTGCTCATAAACAAAGCTTTTCACTGTACTTAGGAACACGTGGCAATAAATAAATCAAATCAAAGGCTATTTCTTTAAATTTCAATCTTTTGCCTGTATGCTTCCAGAACTAACTCAAGTTAAAAGAAAACACTCAACTAATTATCTTTAACCAATGGAAATTGGGGAAGATGAATTGCTTACTTATAGATAACCTTCTCCCATCTTAAATTCCCCCTCTCACATTCAGGTCGTCACACAAAGATAGACGAGACATGGATATTAAAAGTGAAAAAGGAAAATATTATCAGTGAAACACAGTTTGTTAGCAGAGACTGGGCAATAGTTTTCAATGAGTTGTTTTCTTTCTCTTCCTTTCACTTTCTTGATGTTGAGACAGAATTGTTTGCACACCAGTGTCGAGTACTTCACTCACTGGTTGAAATTTCATCGCTTTCAGAATCTCGAGTGAGTGTTTCATTTCAATGAGGGAATTTGCAGAAGGTGGTGAGCAGAAGGCAGTTGGCTGTTACTGTAGACTTTCTGGCTGGCAGTTGGCTGGTCCATCCACATTGAGAGAGAAAGAGAGGTTTTCTTGATGCTTTTCCTTGCAAACCAATTGGTTTTCTACTGCACTGGGCCCAAACTAGCCTTGGCCACCTGATCTGGAGCCAATAAAAAAAGTGTTTTTTAAAACTGCAGCCATCTTGTTGACAGTCTCCTTAGTTCAAAGTAGTATCTTCCTTTTTTTCAGTCCACAGTGCAAAAATAAAAAAAACATGTGGTTACAAACCTAAGAATTCCTGTAAAACCCTCATTATTCCCAGTGTTGCTACTGAGAATAATACTGCTTCCCTACTTGCCAAAGGCTTTAAGTTGACATTTACCGCAATATAAAAATAATTGTTACCTGTTATATTGCATACTTCAAATCAATCTATTAACCCTTTATTTACAATGTGATAGTAAAATCATGACTTGAGAGGATCTAGTTGTCCCATGGTGTTGCTTGTTGTACTGAGCTTTGAAATTTGAACTCAACATGGTTATTCAGTATTGTTGAAAACTGATCAAAATCTTATAATATTGTATCACATTGTATTTTATTACTTTAACTGATTTCATGCAAACAGTTCTCTGAAAACAATTCCATGAGTAGTTTAATTACAATTAATTATTCTAAAATATTCCGAAATTGAAAATTCATTTTAAGTGTGACAATTTAATTTTTAATTAAGCATTGCAGGTGTAAAATTTCATCATTACTTTTTTTCATTTGGTGGTCAATCTTTTCTACTCTAATTGGGCATTATTGAATTCTGCCTTGTTATTGAATTTGGCCCAGTAATAATAATCTTTTCAATCATCTGTATTCCTCGAGCTGAATTGGTTGCCTGGAGTTGTTTTATTTTACTCTTCAGTTGCCAATTCAAAATCTTGTTTAATAACAAGTTTGTAACATATTTGTTATTGACAAGTGGTGTTGCAAATTAGCTCAACAAAATGACAATCAGTAACCTACAATTTTGCTCTTGATTGTTCTTTGAGAAACTGCCTTTATTTTGTTTGTCACAGCAGTTTGTTATTGACTGATGAAAATTCACCTAATTATTAAATCAAAGCAGAATTGATGTCAACTAGCACGAGGCCCAGGAAGAGTTAAAAATATTTGTGAATCATTTGTGTTGTAAGTTCAGGTACATGCTGAAATTCAACATCGTGATGTATTTATTAGATATTTATTAGATATCACTGCAATTCAACACAGTGTGCAAATTGGGACTTGTGTCCCTTGCTCTCTCTTATATCTGCCATGCAGGCTAGAGTGCTAAGTAGCCCGGGCACCTTTCAGCAGTAGGTTTTCCTCACCTGTCATTCCTAATCATCAAGTAATTAACCATATTCACAGCTGCTGACCCTTGGCACAAACAGGGCTTTGAATGATGCACGCCTGGTTGGAGAGCAGTTGACCGTGCTGGTCCCATTTGACCCATTTGCAAATCCACTACAGGTGTGGGCTTCAGTACAGGACATAGCTTCCAAAGTTTTGTGTTGTCCTGCTGCTTAGCCTACTGAATAGGGATTTCGCTGTAGGTAGTTAGGAAACAGATGGAGTTTAATTGTTGTTCTGTGGAGAGGGACAGAGGGGCACATGATCTGAACTGTTTTCCAGTAGAGTAGTCATCTAAACGTTCCGTCTGTGCATGTTGTGTTTAGAAAGAGGTAGTTAAAGTATCAGCCTTATTTAGGGCTCCCCCAATAGAGTCCTTTACAAACTAGTTTACAAAAGATTAAGATTCCACAACATCTGGAGCCTTTGTCACTTTCCCACTGTTTCTTCCTGGTTTTTTAGGGCTCCTATTACCGTTGGATTATGTTGGACATTCTCATTTTCTCCTTTTCTCCACAGCTTTTGATATGTCTAGATCAATTTGCAGCATGGTTTAACACTAGATCTGCTTTCTGCCAACAGCATTTATTCTTTAGTAGTATCCTTACAAATGAGCTAGTGTATTCCTGTAACTTCAGAAGTTTTAAAGAACCATCGAAAGGGCAGCATCTAATGACTTTATTAGTGTAAGGTTTCAGATGGACTTGTTCATTGTTCACTTATCCTTGTCAACTATTCATAATTACTACAGTATTGTCTGATGCACTTGTAAATGATTTCCTAGTAACACAAGAAGTTGGGATAAAAGGTATTTGGCTGAGTAGAATAACACCACAAGACCTTGTCAGATAATTGTTTGAAAGGTGGCAGACTGACAAATTTATTCCCTCCATGCTTCATGTACAAGGCAAATCAAAACAATGATAGTGACTACATAGTTCAGATATTAGTAAAGGATTACTTATATCATCTTTCCAATCAAATTAAAAGTTATGAACTAATTCCAAATCTAAATATAGCACATATCCAACTCAGTTCAAAAATTGTTACTTGAAATATATTGTGATTCCTGTTCTACTTAATATAACATTTTGAAGCACAGAATTACATTAGATAAAATATCCCAAACTACAAAATGCTAAGGTACCTGGATATCCATGCCAATACAAGCATTTTGGGCCCATTCCAAATTATCTTTCAAAAGGTGGTTGTCAGCACTATCCTGTTGAGTATAAGATGAAAAGCTATAGTATGTGTCTCTTTTCAGCAATTTTCAAGTTCTGAACTATCAAGAAAAAGATCTGTGGATCTGGAAATCTGAAATAAAAACCGATAATACTGGAAATTCTCTGGACTTGAAGCATCTGTGGAAAGAAAAATCCAGATTATTGGTGAGAAAGTGCTATCAAGTGGCACACTCAACAACACTTTCTTTTGCTTCACTAACGATTGAGTATTGACAGGGTCTTAATTGGTTAGGTTAGATTTTTATGGAGAGGAAATGCCTGGCTGATTTTCCACTTTGGTAAATATCAGTTTACTGAATGATGAGAGATGTGACTAGTTCTATGGCATTCCTTTTGAAAACTAAAGCCAGTTGATGCTGGAGTCTACAGCCTCTGCTGTATCTAGCGTGTGCCTATTTCTTGATACCAGATGGACTAAATTAATTATTTTTGTCAGACTAACCTCTGTAATGAAGAGAACCTCAGGAGTAGACGGAGGTGGATCAACCACTTGGTAGTTATGGTTGAAGACAGTTGCAAACTCAACCTTGCCTTTTATATTTATATGCAAATCTCCCCCTGTCATTGAGCTTGGGAATGTTTGTGTAGACCCCTCTTATTGGCTGTTCAGTTGTTCACGACTCTTCACAATGGGTGGTAGGCAGGACTACAAAGCTTTGATTGTACCATTTGCGATAAGATTAGTTATATCTACATATAATATTCTAGTATCTCTATTTAGCATGCATGTGATCTTTTCCTTCTTTCCCACCACTCTGCCACATAGTTAAGGAATTTTGATTCAAAATATAATGTTCCTTGATGGGCAAGTTGACATCGTTTTGAACGATTGGTAGCAAGTACCATACAGCTATTAATGTCCATTATAGGAACGCAGGAGCAGGCCATTCAATGCCTCGAACCTGCTCCACCAACCAAGATCAGCCAATTTGATGCCATTTTTCCTTGCCAGTCACATATCGCTTCTTGTTGGTATCAGGAAACTATTTAGTTCTCCATCCTGTACTTACTTCCCTACAGAACTTTGACAGCCCTCGCGGGAGGTGAGGAGGTGGGGAAGAATTCCAAAGATTCACAGCCTCTGTAGAAAGAAAGATTCTCCTCATCTCAGTCTTTTTTTCTGAAACTGTGACCCCCTGTTTCTAGATCCCCAGCTAGGTGAAGCATCCTTTATATATCCACCTTTAAATAATTTTGCAAATATCATTGAGGTCATTTTTCATTCTTTTAAACTCTGGAAAATATAGGCCCAATGTCCTCAATTGCTCCTCATAAGATAGTCCCACAATCCCAGTTATTAGTCTGATGAACTCCCTCCATGGAATGCTGCCCTACTTCCTGGAGCACTCCAGTGCGTCTTTTGAGTGTTAACTTTGTCTTCCCTTAGAACACTTTGCATTTTTGAATTTGTACACAGATCCTGAAGGTAGCAAACACTTTTTGGCTATCTGGACACAAAATCCCATCCATCATAGTTGATTTTGAAATTTTGCACAAATGCTTGTAGAACTGGCTTCAGGAAGATCACTAACATTTATTCTGTAGTCTTATTTTATCTAGAGGCTTCACTTTCTCAAAAGGCAGTTAGCAATGGGCAATAAATGAGCCAGCATCACCCATATCCCATGAATTAATAAATAAATAAGTCTGGAAGAATTGCTAATAGACTTCATCGAGCACTTATCTGTGGCTTTCACTGAAGTACGACAACATGGTGATGATAACTCCTTTGTACATTCAGACTTCTGTTAACTTCAGGAGGCCTTTGTTGTCAAACATTTGCTGTTGTAGTTTGTGGAAGCTTAGCTTGTCATGGATGATGTAGTGTTGGATCTCTTTTTCTGTGGCTACATTTAGAAAGAGGCCTTCACTAAGGCAGTCACTCAACACATTCCAGGGTCTCTCTTTCATTACACGTGGGAGGTGGAATATTGACTGACAGGTTTAATGTTTGTTTTGACAACATTAAAGAGGAGGTTTGGTTCATGTATGCAGAACAGAAGACGTCGAGAATAGCTTGCAAATCTGTTGAAGAGGTGGGAAACTATACTGAAGTTATCTGCGTACTGTAGATCATGTGCATCTCTGGTGGTCAGTTTAGTTTTCACCAAGAAGTGACTGAGCTTAGACTTTATATTTAATACTGCTCAGTATTAAAATATTGAGGTGAGATGAATAACCAAGCAAATTGTAAATAGTGTAGACTCACTACATAGCCTTACTTCACACCAGTCTAGGTTTTCAAGGTAACTGTTTCTGGTCAGTTCTGTTGTAGTTTCAGTAGTATCATCATGAAGCAATTGTAAGATTGGGATAAACTTTCTTGGACAGCCACATCTTTGGAGACTCATTCAGAGCTGTGCAATATACTTAGTAAGATGCTTTGGTCAGGTTGATAAATGCGATGAAGAGTTCCTGGTGGCATTCTCAGCAGTTTTTTTGGAATTGATTAGTAACAAAGGCCATGTTCGAGATTCCTCTGGAAGGTCTAAATCCTTTCTGTCTCTCAAGCAGGATTTCCTCAGTCATTGGAAGTGGTTGATTCAGAAAGATTTCTTGCATGAATATTCTCAAAACTGAGAGCTTACATTTTCTCAGTTTCTTATTATTTGCATATTTTTAATCAAATTTTTATGGTTTGGAAGCTGCACAAGTTAAACTTCTGTTAAGGTAACTGTCATGACCTACTTTGGAATGTTCAACGATTCTCAAGCCCCATTCGTCCTGGGGTCGCCATAAAAGTGGAAAATTTAATCAAAGTACACAAAGACCCCAATTTTCTTGTCTGATGGATTCTGGTTAACAAAAATTACTGACCAAGTTCCTGTACTTAACATGAACTACCGTTTATTACAAATAAGTAAACAGTAGTCATAATAAACGAACAGTTAACATTTGGCTCTCCCAGTTAAAAGTCTACACCCTTAAAAGTTCTGTACGCACGCACATAATACAGGCAGGCAAAGTTGAACACAAAAATTGTTTTTTATAAATAGAAAGAAACCTGGGAAATAGGTCAAAAGCACCACTTCACAGGATTTGATAAGATGTTCCTTTTTCTTCCCAAGACTTTGTTCTTCGATCTCCTTTCTCCAGTCTTTCACATCTTTGAAGGAGGCACAGGGCAATTGATGCACTTATTTCAAAGTCTCTTAGTTTCTGCTTAAAATCAGCAACTTGCAGGAGACACAGAACCTGTTGTTCCTGCAGTATGGTGGCTTGTCTCTATCTGTTGTTAACCCCCCAAGCTGTTCACTTGCCCAGGTAAGTCATAGAGTTGTTGCCAGGTTGATAACCTCTATCATCCATAACTTGGACACATTTGCACACTCTAAACAGTAATCTGTTGCAAGCCAAATCTCACTCTGCACACACACTCAGGTGCTGTGCCATCTTATCTCACCATTGTCACTACAGGTTGTTCTGCTATAGCTTGCGTTTCGTCAACATGAACACGATTGACGAATTGGGGATGCTGGTTCTAAAGCACGAACTTTTAAAATGTTGGCTGTATTGCGGTTACATCACCAACACTTTAAGTACTGTTTCTAAAGCATGATTTTTCTATAATACGGGGTTGCACAAGAATGCAACCGTCACATTGTGGAAGAACTGTCTGTACTTGCAGTCTCAGCACAGTTTGAAACGAAAGTGACTTTGGGAGAAAGCCTTGAAAACAGAAATGAGAGAATTCTTAATGGCCTGTAAATGTTAGATAAACTGAGTTTTGGAAGGAGCTTAGTTTTGTTTGTTGCCTAGCAACAGTTTCTGAATTAAGGTGATCTTTGTTATGTGACAGACTTGGAAACCATGAGTAGTTGGAATATACTGATAAGAGAGAACTTTGACCTTTCTCAATGAATAGCAGTAAAACCCTTCAAGAAAACTGTTGAAGAAATATCTCAGTGAAGTATTTCTTGAAAATCAGGAAATGTTCCGAGAATTAATATTTCTGATTTTCAATTAATATTTCCTCAAACTTTGAAAGCTAAACTGTTAACTCAATCATAAGACCATGTCTAACTAACTTGCTACCCAAACCAAGCCAAAATATTGTTACTCTTCAGTTAACAATAATTGGGTCTCATCAATAGGAAATAAAAGAAACTGTGAGAAGTTGAGCAATTATTGTTCTTCGTTCGAACTCTTGACCTACAAGGGCCTTGTTCCTTTTTTGACTATTTTCTCAAAATCAATTGCTCCACAGAGCTGCGTGGTTTCATCCTATCTGTGTATGAATGTGTATTTTAGGATTATGGGGATATAGTGTAGTCCTACTTTTAAATTTCTTAAGGAGAATAACCTGTCAGAGATGTGTGTATGGTTTCAGCTTCCAATGCTGGTATCCACCTGTCAAAATTACTTCGATTAAATCTTCCAAATTCAATATACCCCGCCTGATCCCTTAAATTCTAGACCCTTTGTCTGTATGCCTGAAGCACAAACTCATATGCAGCTAATATAGTTTCCTTTACAATGTCATAATCTCAAGAAACCTCTTCTGATGGCAAATCTCAAATATACTGTATATTGCCTATCAACTTACTCTGTATGAGCAGCATCCAATTTGCCCAATTAATTTTCTGATATAACATAGGGAGTCCCTGCACATCCTTTTCCTCAAATTTTGGTAAACTTAAAAAATTTTAGTAAACACTAAATATGCAAACTTAATGACCTTCAAATTATGATGCAAATGTAGGATCAACTTCATATACAAAATCTCACATAACAACTGCCATCAATACTACATTGTACAATCCGGAAGAAACCTAGCAATCCAGATGTACTAACACCAACTAGCAGCAAAATGGCACGACCAATTCTCCCTCATCTCAGTACATGCAGACAAGGAGGGCCATCAATTTGACTGGAACAATGTAATCATCCTAGGACAACCTAACCAGAGACATGCATGGGAATTCCAAGAGGCCTGATTTTCAACTCGGAATGACACAGGGCCAATGTGATATACAAAACCCCGTGTAACAATTGCCATAAACACTCCATCAACTAGACTGGAAGAAACTGAGCAATCTGAATCCATGAACACCAATTAGTAGCAAAACAGCACAACCAATTCTCTCTCATCTCAGTACACGTAGACAAGGGGGGGCCATCAATTTGACTGGGACAATGTAACTATCCTTGGCCAGGCTAACCAGAGACATGCATGAGAATTCCTAGACCCCCAGTTTTTCAACCCAAAATGCCATCAATAAACATGTAGAAATAGACGCCCAAAACAATACACTGTTGAGCAAAACCCAAAATGTCACATCCCACCTGAACAGATTGGATCGTATGAATATCAAGCAAAATAGAACAACGGCACTTCACGGAAGTCGCACTGAGGATATTACCTAGCATGGTGACAAAACGTTTGCATCACAACCTGCCAGCTCAGTGAGCAAAACAGCAATTGTTTGACACGAATTTTTCCACTAGGGTCTGCATTAGTACTTGATGTCTCCTGTTTCAGCTATGTCATTTTAAGCTTAAATGCATTTTCACTTACTTTCTCTTGCACTTATATTTAATTTTCTCTTTTCTGTTTCCTGCCCTTTTATTTTTTACTTCCCTTTCCTTATTTATTTCTGCCATCTTTAGTTTCTTCATTATCCTCTTATGCTCAAGCTGCTTTAACTGTAACTGAAGACCAACTGATTCTGATATATTTATTTTTAATCATTTGTGGGATGTAGGCATCCCAGAATTTATTGCCTGCCCCTAATTGTCCTTGAGAAGGTGGTAATGAGCTACATTCTTGAACCGTAGCAGCCCAGCTGCTGTGGGTTGATCCACAATACCATTTGGGAGGGATTCCAGGATTTTGACCCAGTGACAGTGAGGAAATTGCGATATATTTCCATGTTAGAATGATGAGAGGCTTGAAGGAGAACTGGAAGGTGATAGTGTTCCCATATATCTGCTCCCCTTGTCCTTCGAGATGGAAGTGATCGTAAGTTTGGAAGGTTTTTTTTTAGATTACATTACAGTGTGGAAACAGTCCCTTCGGCCCAACAAGTCCACACCGACTCGCCGAAGCGCAACCCACCCATACCCCTACAGTTACCCCTTACCTAACACTACGGGAAATTTAGCATGGCCAATTCACCTGACCTGCACATCTTTGGACTGTGGGAGGAAACCGGAGCACCCGGAGGAAACCCACGCAGACACGGGGAAAACGTGCAAACTCCACATGTCAGTCGCCTGAGGCGGGAATTGAACCCGGGTCTCTGGCGCTGTGAGGCAGCAGTGCTAACCACTGTGCCACCGTACCGCCCACAAAAGGTGCTGTCTGAGGATCTTTAGCAAATTTCTGCAGTGCATCTTGTCAGTGGTACACACTGCTGCTACTGAGTGTCGGTGGCGGAGGGAGAAGATGCTTGTGCATGCAGTGCCAATCTGCTTTGTCCTGATGGTGTCACGTCTCTTGAGTGAGGTTGGGGCTGCACTCATCAGGCAAGTGGGAAGTAGTCAATCACACTCCTGACTTGGACCTTGAAGATGATGGGCAAGCTTTGGGGGATCAGGAGGTGAGTTACTCGCTACAGTATTCCTAGCCTCTAACCTGCTGTTGTTGCCACTATGTTTGTATAATGAGTCCAGTTGAGTTTCTGGTCAATGGTAACCCCCAGGATGTTGATAGTAGGGGATTCAGTGATGGTAACACCATTGAATATCAAGGCGTGGTGGTTAAATTGTCTCTTATTAGAGATGGTCGTAGTCTGGCATTTGTGTGGTTTGAGTGTTACTTGCCAATTGTCAGCTCAAGCCTGGACATTGTCCAGATCTTTGAACATGGACTGCTTCAGAATCTGTGGAGTCGTGAATGGTGCTGAACATTGTGCAGTCATCAGTGGACAGTTCCTAGAATGCCAGAATGTTTATATTTCCTGTACTTAAGTTATCTCTGTCATCTTATCTCTGCCTTCTTAGCTCTGCCAGGCAACGCTACCTTCAGTTTACCTGCCAAGTCAATCAATGTCTTGGAAATTTCCTTCAAGGCTGCTGGGGACTGCCTGCAGAAAATCCTTTGCTGTTTCCAGTGCCATGTCTTAAATGCACTACAGAACCTGGTATTTTCTGTCATCTGTGTTATTTACTAATACCACACCCAGTCCTCATTGTCTGTTTCAAATCAGTGCTCCTAAACTTTGTCATGCCTCATTAAAGTTGCATATTGGAAATCAAACCCTGCTATACCTGGAGTCAGCACAAAAGTTAACATTTTTAAAAACATGCAGAATTTGCCAGTTTACCTGATTCTCTGACCCAGGTTGGCAAAAGTATGGATATATTTTTGTACTTATCAAGGATTATTATTTATTACAGGTAAAGAGACTATCTGCAGCTGAACAAGTATGAATCATCAGCATTTAGTTCCAATAGTTTAAAAACTATAACCTCATAATAAATTCCACCATCATACATGCTGGTGTGCTTGCTTGCTCTCACTCGCATGCTCTCTCTCACACTCATATTCTCTCTCTCTCACTCTCTTTCACTCTCTCTCTTTCTCTCTCTCTCTCTCTCTCTCTCTCTCTCTCTCTCTCACACACACACACACACACACACACACACACACACACACACACACACACACACACACACCAAAACAAAACAGAATATGGGTGTTATGGACCAAGGAAAAACTGGAAAGCAATTCTGTGGTTTCTGTTCACAGCATCTGCTCAGATAGTTGTTGTGCTGATTAGAATGCCGCTTCTCTGGATACTTTCACTGGCCTTCTGGAGGTACTGGGTCGCTGTTTTGCACTTCCAGAAGGTTGCTGACTTATTACTTAAAAGTCACAGCAATCACTGAAGGAAAAATTAAATTTGCTTTCTTCAAAAGTAAAGTGGCTTTTACTGTAGAGAATAGAGAGCTCTTGAGCTGGTACAGGTTTGATGGTTTCTCATTATCTTGTTCATGGCCCAAACTGTTTAGCAACCTTAGAACAAATCACATAGTTGTTGGCAGAAAGAGGATCTTTGTTATTGATAACTTGTCATTAGTCCATACCAACCAGCTACTTGTTATCAGTTGATTCCACATTTTGACCCTTTAGTTCTCTTGTTCAAATACTGCTTGAACAAGGTGCTATTTGGATGGTCTTTGCACAATCCTAGTTAAAGCTGTAACGCCTTGTGATCTCCCCCTTATACAGACCGGAAGAAACATGTATGTAATGTGCAGAGAATGTTTGAGAAACCAATTAATTGGTTCCTGTCCACATGGTTCCCTCTTGGTCAATAGAGCATTGTGCTGCTTGATCCTCCTCCAGACAGTTTCACTTGCTTGTAGAAGATACAGGTAGACTGATTCACACTAGAATGGTCTCTGACCTATTCATTAAAAATCACAGCTTACAGCACCTATGAAACCGACTGTCTTCAGGCTTGAAATGCTTTTACTGCAGAGCAGAAACACAATGTTTTTCCTTTCGGAGGTTTGATTGCTTCTTCCAAATGTTCACATCCCCTTTCTGTTCCATTACCTGGGAGCCAACCACGTAGTTGCTGGCCTTTGTGCAGAAGTCCTTCAATAATCCTTGTTTTTAAACCAGTCCTTTTCCAATTCAGTCCACAATCAACAATATAGAAAATAAAATGATATTGTCTTTCCACCGAACTCAATCAATCATTGATGTAACCCATGCAGCAATGTAATCCTCAATAACTTTGTTGGTTAATAATTGGAAAGTTGTTCCAGACGGCAAGACTGTCTTGGTAAAATGCATTCAGTGTTAGAAAAGTTCTTTTGTTTTGGCTCTATCCTGACTATCCTTCCTGTTATTACATCTTTTTAACATGACACATTCATTGATTTTCCACTTGTCTAGAGTACTTGCTATATAATTCACATCACTGAGTTTCTTCTGATTTGTGACAGGCCAGTGAACATTGATTTTGATTTCCACAGAGAAAAATGATTATACTAACACCCTATCTTCAGCAATAAACTTCCACGTTTAGGCTTTTGATCTGTTCTAGTTTCCGCGGTTTATGAGCACTTTTCAAATGCTTTTTGGCCAATTCTCTCTTTGGTTATTTCTTGTTGAAACTCAAAACAAGCCAGACATGTAATCTCTGAACTTTGATTTATATATTTCTCTTTAATCAATTTAAGGGGTCCTTTCACCTCATGTCCATATATTAGTTCAAAAGGCATGAATCCGATGGTGTCTTCAGGGACAATCCCTAATGACAGACTGGAGTAATGGAATTCTTTTATTCCAATCATTAAAACGTCTTGACAATAAACTCTAATCACAGTCTTTAAAGTTTCATGTCATCTTTCCAATGCTTCCTGTGATTGTAGATGATAAGTAGAAGACATATTATTTTGTTCCTAATTTATTAATAAATAGCTACAATTTAATGACTGCTCTCATTTTTGCTGTAATTTCTCCCAAAGGCACTGCTTTAGGAAATCTTGTCAAAACATCCATTTTTGTTAAAAGATACTAATTACCTTTCCTTGTTTTGGTCAGGTGTCGATGCAACCTATTAACACTCTGCTTAATATGATTTTCAAAGCTGGTATTGTAATTGAAGGCACAGGTTTAATTGATGGTTGGGATTTCCCCACTGATATTAATGCCATGCCTGTCAATATTTCATCGCTTATTAATGTAATCGTGGCCAATAAAATTAATCTAATATTTTAACATTTGTTTTCTTAAAATCTAAGTGAGCTGCCATTGTAATTTCATGAAGCCTTTTTTTTATGATAGATGCAACTGCTACCTGATGAACTACTTTTGCACTCTGTATAATGGGACTGGTTTGGTGCTCCATGTTCATTGTTTACCTTCATTAAGCCCTTTGGAAGACAAATGGCATAATCAGCCAACATTAGTGACTGACTTGCTTCAATATTTTTTAATATGTTTATTGGTTTACATTCTTGAATTGAAGCATGAGAGAATACAGCTTCTCTTGACGCATTGTAATTTTGATGGTATAAACATTTTCAATTCTAACAACTTTTTAAGCATTTTCTCTAATCTAACCTGGCTTGGAGAACTCCACAATACTAAAATACTTTGAGTTGTAACTGATACCCCGAATTGAAAATTGATTATCTTGCGAGGAGAAGCTATTCTTTTTTTCTAAACTGAGCTCTTGATTCTTCTGGTATGAGACTTTAGGCCTTCTGTTCTAAATTAATTAATTGTTTCTGATCTGATGTAAACTCAGTAATATAAACATTCCATTCATTATTGTGTTTAGGTCTGGATGCCACATGGGAAGGATGTGAATGCACCGTGGAAGCAGTTTACAAGAATAGTTCCAGGGATGAGGAACTTAATTTATGAGGATAGGTTGCAGAAGTTGGATTGTTCTCTTTGGAGAGAAGGCTAAGAGGAGATCTATAGAGATTTTCAAAACCATGAGTGATATAGTTGGATACAGTAGATAGCGAGAAATAGATCCCATTCATAAAAGGAACAAGAGAGAATCAGTCCAATGATCTACAAAATAAAACAACGGTGAAGTGGAATAACTGGTCGGCGTGACAGGAAGGATCTGTTTCTGTGCTGTACATCTCTATGACTCTAAATAGCACATAGGGTATGGAATGCAGTGCCTGGAAGTGTAGTGGAGGCATGTTCAATTCAGGTATTCAAGAAAACTTTGGATGATTATTTGTGCATGCAAATAATGTGCAAAGGATTGGGGGGGGAAGCAGGAGATTGGCAGTAAGTAATGGTACTCATTTAGTGAGCTGGTTCAGGCAGAGTGGGTCAAATGGCATCCTTTGCACTTTAACATTTCTGTGATTATTATTACAAGGCTACTCCCATACACTTCACTACAGTCATATTTTTCTTAAGGAATTGATACACTTAGCGCGCTGTTGAGAATTGCTTTCAAGCTTTTTTTTGTATAAATACTTAACACAACTGACCTACATCTATCTGCTTTTACTTTAAAATCCAAATCCCTATCCTTTCACACAAAATATATTTAGGTGTGCATTTGGATAAGCTGTAACCCACAGGGTTATATGCAATGGATAGTAAATTAATGAAACTGGATTACCCTTTTGGCTGTTCTTTGGAACAGTTCTGAGGAATGGTCAAAACACTCTGTTTTCTCTCCACAGATGCTGCCAGACCTGTTGAGTTTCTACAATCTGACTCTTATTACCTTCCACCTGCCACTTTTAACCCATACTTAAGTGCATACATTCTCATTCATGTCCCTCCCCACTTCTCTCTCACCGAAACACACACACCTCTCACAATTTGGCTGTCATAATCATAGAGTTTCACTCTAGATTCCTCATGTTTGTGCTGACTAAAACAAGAAAATCTTTGCAAGAATCTTACAGACATAGAAACAGAGAATGTAGGAGTAGGCCATTCAGCCCTTCAAGCTTGCTTCGCCATTCAACATGATCATGACTAATTATCCAACTCAATACCTTGTACCCAATTTCTCTCCATACCCTTTGATCCTTTTTGTATGAAGAACCATATCTACCTTTTAAAACTTTTTTTCTGATACTGAGTAACTGTTTTTATAAATTTTATAATTTATAGTGCTTTTTTAGTGCAAAAAAATTTATTGTTTCTTAGTTATTATTTATGGAGCTACATGTTGCTTGAACAGAAATTAGTTAGAAACAAAACCTGAGGAACAGGTCCCATATTTGAGCCAATACACAAAATATTATACCTTTTTCCACTGCAGTGGTCAGATTCAGTCTGTCACAATTTGTGTTTTATTCTGTATTTGTCAACTCATACTTGTAGCTACCTGAGCACAAGGCTATTAAATTGGATTTTCTGGAAAAAAGAACTTTTATTTGCACTCCGTCCTTTGCATCTCATTATCACGATGACATTTGAGTTACCATCAAATATTTAAATATAACATTAGATTGCATTATTTTCATAGATAGTTGTAATATTGCTATCTACTTAAACCTTCTGGTACAAATACAATTCGTCTTTTGATTTATGATTTGACTGAGAAGGCCAAATCAGTTATATATAAGATTCAGATTATTTAACATATAAAAATCCTTTTTAGTACTGAAGAATATTCTAAATGGAATTCCAAAATGAAATATACTGAGCTGTCCATCTTCCCATTTTTTTCCTGCCAAATTACGTTGACTTTGTAACAACTATGTCCTGCCTTGGCAAGTTGTATTTATGTAATACTGATGAAGGAAATTTGACATTCTAACTTTTGGTTTTAAAAGCAAAAAAAATTGGAAATAAGACATGCAAGATTTTGAAGTACATTTATTAAACATAAGTGTTCATGACTGTTAAAAGCAAGATTATCTCTTTCTGCTTGTAATGAAGATGCAGAATATTATTTTCGAGTATATTTATTCAAGGAAATAAGAATGTTTTCAAATCGATGAAGAAAATCAAAGGATAATGCTGACTTAGAAGTACAAAGAATTATTTAGTGCAAAAATTGTTATGGAATAAATTTTCATATGTATTAAGGATTGGGAAATTGAAAGGGCTCCATTCCAGGTACCCAATTCTTGCTATCTGATTTTATTCATTATAAGTTAACAGATTGAAGTGTTCATTTAAAAAGAAATCTCCACTTCGCTACACCGACCCCTTCAAAATGATTGTTCATAGATGTATTAAATCGTCATGATTATTGAGCAATATAACTAGAAAGATTAACATTTTGCCAAATGAACTGTCAGCCACTTTACAAAAAGAAATATTTTAGATGTGCGTTCTCAAGGTGTAGTATGCACATGATGTGTTCAAATAAAACAATATAGCAGCACTGACGAAGTAGCGCAATTAATTTCAACGTGCTAAACATCATAGTACAAAGTATGAGAAAATCTTTCTTTTGTATAGAATTTTTTCAAAATCTCTTAAATTGTAATATTGAAGTAATCTTAATTTGTAATCAAGTAAATGTTCAATTTCTGGTTTGATTAGGTGACAAGTACTGATTATTGGACACTTTGCTTGACCTAATTGTTTTCTTCCTCTATTCTTCAGATTTTTGAGCATGTGCACGAGGCATTTTGGCAGTGTTGTGGCACAGACCATTAGAACATATAAAACTGATCAGTTTCCCTTGCTTCTTATTATTATGGGGAAACGATCATCCAATGAAGTTTTGAATGTGATTCAAGGTAATTTCAAGTAGAAAGCATATATGTTTTAAGTTTCATTCGTATGCAGAATGTACAAGACGGTGGCAAATATTAAAAATCCATGAGTTGCATTTTTCATTTTGAATGTTCAAATACGGATGAGATAATTTGGACCCAGTGCTTTGGCTTATGTTTGTGTATGATGTGCACGCAAATAATCAGTGTCAAATTGCATTTTGGTAAATTAACCGTTCTCAAGAAATTTACGCTGCTATAAAATAACATATTTTCAGATTTTTTTCCTCAGTTTAACTCACTTATTTTCAGTTAGAAAGTAATTAAAAATAACTGTGCGAGCACACAATACATTCAATCTCATCCTGAATTCATACTTCTAAAAAAAAGTGCCACTTCTTAATGCCTTTCTAATGAAAGCTCAAATTGCTTGCTTCCATCAAACATGCATTAATCTTAATAGCTTAAAGCTCGATTGTGTCCCTTTGTTGCTAGGTAATACAACAGTAGATGATCTGATGATGAGGCTGATGAATGCCATGGAGATCTTCACAGCGCAACAACAAGAGGATATAAAGGATGAGGTAAAGAGATGTGAAAATATTTAGGCATTTTATTTGTTACAATCTGTTAGACTGTCTTATGAAATAAAAAGTCAAATTTTTCTAAATTCAAATTGGAGACTCAGTAAAGAACAAATTAAATATTCCAAAAAACGAAAATGGATCTGAGAAAAAATCTTCCTTTTAAAAGGGATTTATTAGTTTTCCATATTTCGTCTTATTGCACTTAATGCACCTTTTGGCTCCAATAAACAAAACATTTGTTTCATAACCAATTCCTCAAACTATTAAAATTTGATGTTCCGCACTTTTTTTTAACGAAAGCTATAAAAGTTCTTCTCTATCATCTCTTTCATTCCTGAAGCTGAAAACTGGCAAAAAACTATTCCATCAGAGTTGGTAATCTTCACTATCATATGTGTGTATGGCAAGTGCAAGCTTAATATTGCTGAATGCAATATTGTCCTCACCCACTGTGCTGACAACACATTTTTGCTAGGAAGTCATTGGATAGCCATTAATCCAAGAACTCTGGTTTCTTTATTCTTTTGCCTGGAGCTACTTGTAACTCAGTTAAGGCCTGCTAATTCAGTATAGATAAAGGATTCAAGTCTGAGAATTTTAGTTTTGGTATTAAATTGGAGCTCTCGAGTTTTGGAGCTCTCGAGTTTAACTTGGGTTGTGATGTTGTCAATATTTTGGAGCTCTCGAGTTTAACTTGGGTTATGATGTTGTCAATATTAAAATTGGTATAAAATATGTCAAATTATTGCAAATGTTGAATTCCACTCTGAGTAGGATTTCAGTTGCCTTGTTTACTGATCTTTTCTTCCTTCATACTTCAAACTTGTGTTCTAAAATAAATTCTGAAAACTGTTCAAGGGCTTCCCCTTTGTAGCTTATCAAAATTCAAACTTAAATTCAGGCAATGTGATCTAAATAATCTCTGATGACTATTCCAGTGACAGTAGCCACTGCCTTCTCCATGAGAATAAGAACACGGAAATATCCTTGTCTCCTACCAGCAACTTGTCTTACAATACAGAGGGAAATGAGTCAGTGAGTTTGGAACAATCTATGGTCTGATATGGCTATTTGTTGAATTCCTGGCAGTGAGTGCAGGCTGTAAGATTCGACTGTTAGGTTTGCAGCAGTGCCGAGTATAAAAATGAGGTGAAGATAGGAATGTCACATATGAGTTGTATTCTTGCATAGTATATGGGCATCGCTGGCAATCACAGCATACATCACATAATTTTCTTTAAGCTGAGTAGCTTGCTGGGGTTCAAAGTGAGAACGGGGTGGGGGGTGGGGGGGGGGGTGCGTATTTGGGTTCTGAGAGAGTGGGGGAATGGATGACAGCAATATTGCAGGAAGTGGACTACATTTGGATGCATTTTATAAATGGTGATCTCTGCCCCAAGCAGAAACATGTTCAGCACTCTCTCAAAGGAATTCAGTGAATCCAAATTCACCACAAGAGTTGGGATCCTGTTGCACTGCTTCACTATCCTCAACAAAACAGAGAATCACCTAACATTTAGCCTGGTTCTTGTCTAGCATGAGCCCTTCTTTGTCTTAATCTATGCACATTGGCATATGAAAGCTTCGTGGTTATCATACTGCCCAAAAGATTCATAGATCTGAATTAATGATCTGAAGCAATGATTGGGGAATTTAAGTTCAGTAAAGTAAATAAATTTGGAATGAAAAACGAATACCACAAAACTGCCGGATTGTCTTAAACCATCTGTTTCACTATGACTTTGAAGGAAGGGGCTCTGCTGTCCTTTCCTCCGGAGTACTCCAGACCCAAAACAATATGACTGACCTTTGACTGCCTTGTGAGATTACCTAGCAAGTTGAAGAAATTCTTAGTTGTATTCAAATCGCCCTTCAAAAGATTATTATACACCATTATTGGGAGCACCTTGATCACCCAGTTTGCAGCAGTTCAAGATGGCTGTTCACTATCACCTTAAGAAGGCCAATGACTTTTGTGCAATAACTGTTAGCCTTACCAGTGATACCTCAGGATGTATAGAAAAAAATCTGTTTGAAATTGGCCCTCAAGGACATACCTAGCTCTTCAAATTTGTAAGTCACAATTGAATTCCCCAAATCTTTGCTCCTTTAAACCATACAGACCAAAATCTGAAAAAAACAAATTTAGTGATTTTTGACAAAAGGTCATTAGATTACATTACATTACAGTGTGGAAACAGGCCCTTCGGCCCAACAAGTCCACAACGACCCGCCGAAGCGCAACCCACCCATACCCCTACAGTTACCCCTTACCTAACACTACGGGCAATTTAGGATGGCCAATTCACCTGACCTGCACATCTTTGGACTGTGGGAGGAAACCGGAGCACTCGGAGGAAACCCACACAGACACGGGGAGAACGTGCAAACTCCACACAGTCAGTTGCCTGAGGCGGGAATTGAACCCGGGTCTCTGGTACTGCGAGGCAGCAGTGCTAACCACTGTGCCACCCAGATTGATCTTGACAGAATTGTTACAGTACAGAAGAAGGTATTTTGACTGATTATGTCAGTACCTGCTCTCCAAATGAGCTGTTCACTGAGTTCCATTTCCCCCATTTCTCCTTGTAGCTCTGCACATTATTTTCAGATAGGTCTAATTTCCTTTTGAATCCTTCAGTTGAACCTGCCTCCATCAGACTCCCAGGCAGTGAATTCCATGCCTTAACAATGCACTGTATGAATAAAGTTTTCCTCATGTTGCCTTTAATTACCTCATTATTTTAATTCTGCGCCTTTTACTTTTTGATGCGTAATACCTGACACAGCTATTCTGTCCAAAGATGCTGCAAAATCTCCTGAGTATTTCCAGCTTTTTCTGGTTTATTTTCCTATTTGAGTCTATGTGAGTTACTGAAATGTTTTAAACTGAGATTTCATTTTGGATCCCTCCTCTGCGCTGTTTCCAAAGCCTTGGTCTCACCCATGATGATTCCTGAGTTTACAATAGTGACTTCAAAACTCTACTGAATTGGCAATAAAGTGCTTGCTATGAGAACCTCATGTCACGAAAAGCACTGTATATGTCTTACTGTATATGTCTTTTGGAACTGACCACCCACCACCTACTTCTGATAAAAAGCCACAGATTATCATAGAGCTATCACAACATTTTAAGGACCAACTGATAGATGCGTCTGGGTCAGCAGCTGATTTTAAGGTTCCTCTTTATACCCAAGATGACATCCTCAGCTGTATTAGTAATCTTGCTGTAAATGCCAAGCCATTTCAGCATCATCTTTAAGAATAAAGCCCAATGTATAGTGCTGATTTAGCATCTCAGCCATATGTTGGATTATTTATAATCTGTCCTTGAATCGTAGAACCACAGCATCATTCAGCAGCCAAGTCTTTGATTCTTAACAGCTGAAAAAGCTTTGAACAATATTACCAAGGTTTTTGTCGCACTCTTTTCCAATAATTTTGCTGATTTAATAGCAGCCTTTACTTCAACTTTTTAGTGTTTGACTTTGATTTGCCTGGTATTTGTTTTGTTTCATATTGTGCATTGCTTTATTATAAACTTACTTTTGTTAACATTTATTTTTGTCTTTGTACATGATCAGCCTGCCATCTAAGCATCTTATCATACCACTTCTCACATTTAGGAAAGTAAATAACTCCTATGCATTTTCATTTCAGAAATTATAAATTTCTGATAAATGGCATGGATTTTGGAATTTTGTCTTTGGACTCTTTGTTGTGATTGTTGGGAGCTTTTAAAAAGTTTGAGTCAGTTAACAGATGGTCACTCTGATTAACCTGCTTCTCTGACAGCTTTTTGTGTTTCTGGCCAGTTAGGCTAAACACTGTCAGAACTGGCCAGAAATCCTCGAAGCTGCCCAAGAAGCAGCTCAATCGCAGTGACCTCAGTCCACTGACTTTTTATGTAAACTAGCCAATCAGGAAGCTGCCCACTCTGAGGAACTGTTGGTCATTTGTTTAATATATGTGAAACAGAGAGAACTGAAGGTATGTAGTGAATGGAGGTGTGGCAGGGGAGGGAAGGATAGAGCTACTTCTACAAATAAAGATTCTGTCTCTCCCGTGTGCAACTGCTGCATTTTTTCCATTTGTAGCTTGAAACTGAGACCTTGAGACCCGAATCAGTTGAGTACGGTGAAATGAATTTTCTCATTTATTTTGGCAGTGTTTTTCTGAATCAGATTGCGGACATTTGGTCGCATAGTCTTCTGCTTTTCATCTCATTAAATGACACAACCCGCTTCTTGCGAAATCGTGCAACAAAAGAGGCAGAAGTGCTCACCATTGCCTGGACTTCTCAATGTTCGTGCCACTGATTCCATAGTTAAACTTCAACTGTGTACCACTTCAGACTGCAAGACTGGAAGCTTCCCCTCATGCTACATACTGCTATACTGAAGGAAATGGCCAGGAAAGGCAAGTTAGTTACTCAATTTGGCAACAGAGACCTGCAGGTGCAGGTACATAGGGTGGAAGAAAGGAGGGCTATCATTTTTCCTGCTGACTGGCAGAGGTAGCCACACCATTCAGCACAGCTAGCCTGGACCAAGATAAGAATCCAGGTCACTGCACTTTTGCAGATGAAACACAATGCACAACAGTGCCAGAAGAAGATGAATAATCATCTGCACTCCTCAAAGACAAAATACATCATTTTCTCTCTGCAACCTCATTCTCACAAGTCCACCCACACTCTTGAACTCTGCTGCTACATATTCCTTTCCTTAAAGGTCATGGACTACAACTTTCACTATTACACGTCCACACAATAGCTTGTCGCATCATATGAGTAGAACATTGGATTTGGCCAGTAAAGTGAAGCACCATTTGTGCGGCTGCTGAGACCACAATGGCTCAACCAGCTCAGTGAGTTTCATTGTGCTACACTGTTCTCCCATTACCATAAAAGATAACTCATTCATAATCTGAAAAAATGTCTATTCCTTTTACAGAACTAATTCCATCTCTTATGCAGGTATTTGTGGCATCCATTGCAGCTCAACAAGCAGAGACCTGCACCAGAGATGCTCAGCTCCACCTCCACTTCTGAGGCGGAAGCCAATCAGTCCTCAAAGGCTGCATCAGCACAGAGACTTTCACTTCAGTGCATTGTCTGTCTGGATTAGACTTGGGAGCGCAACCTGTTGAGCACATCACTGAGGACTTTCAGCTGCTGCTCAAGGAAGAAATGTCCCAGGTTTCTGGCACTTGGAGGACTGTCAGAGACTAGGCACCTGCCCAGCTTGGAGAAGACAATTCATGGTTTTGCCCATTAATGACATTGTTACATGCACAGGTACAGATCAGTAGGCAGGTTTGTCAGAGGAAGTCAGTAAACTGGACTTAAGCTTGGAGGAGTCCCCCCATGTTCATTGTATCTTGCTGGTTGGTATGCATATGTCTGGCTTCCTCCAGGGACAGGCATGTTACCACCATGGAGAGCCAGGTTCAGCATACTCGGGTCTGCCAGATATGAACTCTGACCTGCACTCCATTGCTGTAGCCATACATGCTCAGCTAGGAGAAAGTGAGGGCTGCAGATGCTGGAGATCAGAGTCAAATGTGTGGTGCTGGAAACATACAGCAGGACAGGCAGCATCCGAGGAGCGGAGAGTCTACATTTTGGACATAAGTTCTTCATCATGTGCTTAACATCATTGCAAGCATTATGGAACCATACAGTACAGAAGGAGCCCTTTGGCCCATTGAGTCTGCACTGACAAAAAAACTACTCTACACTAAAAGTCAGCTAAATCTAACCCTGTCAATTACTACCCCAGCAGTCTACTGTCAATCATCAGTAAAGTAATGGAAGATGTCATCAACAGTGCTATCGAGTAGCACCTGCTCAGTGAAGCTCAGTTTGTGTTCCACCAGGGCCACTCAGCTCCTGACCCCATTAAAGTCTTGGTTCAAAAATGGACAAAAGAGCTGAATTCCAAAAGTGAGGTGAAAGTGGCAGATTTGACATTAAGGCTACATTTGACCAAGTGTGGCATCAGGGAGCCCTAGCAAAACTGGAATTAATGGGTATCAAAGAGACTCCACAGATTGGAGTCATATCTAGCATATAGGAAGTCATCTGAACTCCAGAGCATCTCTGCAGGAGTTTCTTAGGGTCATGTCCTAAGCCTTACTATCTTCAGCTGCTTCACCAATGACCTTCCCTCCATCATAAGGTCAGAAGTGGATGTGGTTGCCACTGTGCAATGTTCACGACTCCTTCGATACTGAAGCAGTTCATGTTCACACGCAACAAGATCTGGACAATATTTAGCCTTGGGCTGACAAATGGCAAGTAATATTTGCACCACACAAATGCCAGACAATGATCATCTTCAATAAGAGACAATCTGATCTCAGCTCTTGACAGTCCATGATTTACAATCATTGAATCCCTCATTATCAACATCCTGGGGGTTCCCCTTGACCAGAAACTCAATCGTACTGACCACTGTGGCTACAAGAGCAGGTCAGAGGCTAGGAATACTGCGGCAATTAACTCACATCTTGATTCCCCAAAACTTATCCGTCATCTACAACACTCAAGAAGATTGACACATCCAGGTCAAAGCAGCCCAGTGAATTGGCACCACATCTGCAAAATCATCTATCTCCCTCCATCACTGACATACAGTAGCAGCAGTGCCTCATATGTACAAGATGCTCTGCAGAAATTCACCTTAGACATATCCTTAGACAGTGCCTTTCAAACTCATCACCACTTCTGTATTGAATGATAAGGTCAACAGACAGATGGGAGCAATCCCACCTGCAAATTCCCCTCCAGGTCACTCATTATCCTGACTTGGAAGTATATCATCGTTTGTTCACTGTCACTGAATTAATATATTTTGTGTCTCTCTAAGGACATTGTGGGTCAACTTACAGCACGTGGGCTACAGTGTTCAAGAAGGCAGCTCACCATCACCTTATAAAGGGCAACTTGGATCAGGCAATAAATCTGGCTCAGACAGCAATGCCCACATCTCTTGAGCGAATTTTTAAAAAACTGCTCTTTCTTTCCGACACTTGGCCGATACCATTGAGTGTCATGAAACTTCTAGTACTCATCCACATACATTTTAAAGATTGTTAGGTTTCCTGTTTCACCTACTCAGAGAAAATGAGGACTGCAGATGCTGGAGTTCAGGGTCAAGAAGTGTGGTGCTGGAAAAGCACAGTCAATCAGGTAGCATCCGAGGAGCGGGAGATTCGACATTTCGAGCATAAGCTGTTCATCAGGAATGTGATGTTTCTGATTACATTTCTGATGAAGAGTTTATGCTCGAAACATCGACTCTCCTGCTCCTCGGTTGCTGCCTGACCAGCTGTGCTGTTTCACCTACTCTCCGAGGCAGAACATCACTTTGGTGAAAATAATTTTCCTCAAACCCCCTCTTAACCTCCTGCCTTTTATATTAAAATTATGTCCCCATGTTATTGATCCTTCAAACATAGACAAACATAGAAAATAGGAGTGGGAAGAGGCCATTCAGCCCTTCGAGCCTGCTCACCATTCATTACGATCATAGATGATCGTCCAACTCAGTAGCCTAATCCAGCTTTCTCCCCATAACCTTTGATCCCATTCACTCCAAGTGCTATATCTAGCTGCCCCTTGAATACATTCAGTGTTTTGGCATCAACTACTTCCAGTGGCAGTGAATTCCACAGGCTCACAACTCTTTGGGTAAAGAAATGTCTCCTCATCTCTGTCCTAAATGGTCCACTCCGAATCCTCAGACAGTGACTCCTGCTTCTGAATGCACCCACCATCAGGAACATCCTCCCTGCATCTACCTGTCTAGTCCTGTTAGAAATTTTTAAGTCTCTAAGATCCTCCTCACTCATCTGAACTCCAGCAAAAACAATCCTAACCTAGTCAATTTCTCCTCATATATGTCAATCCGGCCATCCCCAGACTCAGCCTGGTAAACCTTCGCTGCACTTCGTCAAGAGCAAGAGCATCCTTCCTCAGGAAAAGAGACCAAAGCTGCACACACTATTGTAGGTGTGGCCTCACCAAGGTCCTGCATAACTGCAACAACACATCCCTGCTCCTGTACTCGAAACCTCCCTCAATGAAGGCCAACATACCATTTGCCTTTTTTACCACCTGCTGTCCTGTATGTTTACCTTCAGGGACACTTGAATGCTGCTGCACACTTCCCCCTCTCCTCTCCCAGTTTACAGCCATTCAGGTAGTAATCTGCCACCTTGTTTTTGCTTCAAAAATGAATAGCCTCCCATTTATCCAAATTATATTGCATCTGCCATTGATTTGCCCATGGACCCAACCTGTCCAGATCACACTGAAGGATCTCTGCATCCTCGTCACAGTTCATCCTCCCACCGAATTTGGTAATATCTACAAACTTTGAGATGTTACATTTTGTTCCCTCATCCAAATCATTAATATATAGTGAATAGCTGGGGTCCTAGTACCAATCCCTGTGGCACTCCACTAGTTACTGCCTGCCAATTTGAAAAGGACCCATTAATTCTTTCTCTTTGTTTCCTCTCTGCTGACCAGTTTTCTATCCATCTCAGTACACTTCCCCCAAGCCATGCATTTTAATCTTGCACAATAATCTCTTGTACAGGACTTTGTCAAATGCTTTCTGAATGTCCAACTATACCACATCAACTGGCTCTCCCTCGTCAACTCTACTGGTTAATACTTCTTAGAATTCCAACTGATTGGTCAAGCATGATTTCCCCCTCATATATCCATGCGGACTCTGTCTGATTCTGTCACTGCTTTCCAAATGTTCTGCTAGAAAGTCCTTGATAATGGATTTGAGGATTTTCCCCACTACTAATACTAGGTTTACTGGTCTATAGCCCCATGGTTTCTCTCCACCTCCCTTTTTGAATATTGGAGTAACATTAGCTACTCTCCAATCTGTACGCTATTCCAGTGTGTAAAGAGTCCTGAAAGATGACCACCAATGCATCCACTATTTCTAGAGCCACTTCCTTAAGTATTTTGGGATGTAGATTATCAGGCCCTGGGAATTTATCTGTCTTCAATCCCCTCAATTTTCCCAGCCCCATTTCTGTACTAATACTAACCTCCCTCAGTTCTTCCCTGTCACTAAAGGGAAACTATGCTTTTTATCCACCTTGTCTATGCCTTTCATAATCTTACACACCTCAAACTTCTGATCAATAACCTGCCAATGAATCCCAGTCCAGTTTCGGTTCTGTCAGGGCCACTCAGTTCCTAACGTCATTACAGCTTTGGTTCAATCATGGACAAAAGAGCTAAATTCCAGAGGTGAGGTGAGAATGACAGCCCTTGACATCAAGTCTGCATTTGATCGAGGGTGGCATTACGGAGCTCGAGCAAAACTGGAATCAGTGGGTATTGGGGAAAACTTTCCACTGGTTAGAGTCACACCTGGCACATAAGAAGATTGTTGTGGTTGTTGGAGGGCAGTCATTTCAGCTTCAGGACATCTCTGCAGGAGTTCCTTAGGGTAGTGTCCAAGGCCCAAGCACCTTCAGCTGTTTCATCATGACCATGCCTCTAACATAAGGTTAGAATGCGGGATGTTCACCGATGGTTGCACAATGTTCAGCAACATTCATGACTCCTCAGGCACTGATGCATCTGTGTCCAAATGCAACAAGATCTGGACAATACCCAGGCTTGGGCTGACAAGTGGCAAGTAACATTTGTGCCACACAAATGCCAGGCTATGATCATTACCAACAAGAGACAATCTAACCATTGCCCCTTGACATTCAATGGTGTTGCCATCACTGAATCTCTCACTATCAACATCCTGGGAGTTATCATTGATCAGAAACTCAACTGGACTCAGCACTTAAATGCAGAGACCACAAGAGCAGGTCAGAGGCTAGGAATACTGCGGTGAGTAACTCACCACCTGATTCCCCAAAGCCTGTCCATCTACAAGGCACAAGTCAGGAGTGTGATAGAATACTTCTCTGCAGTTGCCTGGATGAGTGCAGCCCCGACAACACTCAAGAAGCTTGATACCATCTAGGACAAAGCAGTCCACTCTGCCCCTTTTAAACCTTTTACACTATGACTATTGCAATTAATGTTGGACAAATTGAAATCCCCTAATATAACTTGTTTTAATGCAGCTTAGTGAAGTATCTATATATCTGCTCCTCTATTACCCACCTACTGTTGGGTGTTTCTAATGTACACCCAGCAGTGTGACTGCCTCCTTTTTGTTCCTAATATCTACCAATGAAGACCTTTCATTCCTCCTCAATGCAGTAATTGATTCTTTCATTGATAATGCTAGGAGTGTTGAGGGACCTCAACCTCACTCAAGGTGCCATTTCCTTTCAGGGCAATGATGCTTGGCCTTTCCACCTCCCCTTCCCTATGATGCCAAAGTTTGTAGAAGTCCAGGCCAATGAGACTCCATCTGAGCAGGGCATTCAGGCCTAAACAGCTGACTTCTAAGTGCCCCCAAGGAATGACTGGCCAAGCCTTCCAGATCCAACAGCATCGACTGCAGAGCAAGCTTCCTCCAACACCGCAGCTGCACAGTCACTGAGGTGGCCCAGGCATGCTGATTGACATGTGAATGCATTGACATCCAGTTAGAAATTGGCAGCTGCAGAAAACTTTAGGCAGCACATAGCCCTCCATCCCAACTGCAGATGTCAGGACTGTGCATTGATGTCACGAGAGAGAAAAGAAGAGAAAAACATACTGAGAACACACTGATGGCATGGGTAACATGTCATTGTAATTTTCTTTTGCACTTTGTTAATAATTGTTCATATGCACTTCTGAAATGTGCAACCTCTTTACACATCCCAAAAAGGAAAGTATTTGCAACAGTCAAAAGAAGCCAATAAATGCTTATCTCTGCCACTAACTGATTCTTTCTCTACCAATAGTGCCAGTTGTCTGGAATCCATGAACCATGACTTTCATGACTCCAGCCAAAGCGTTGCACTTAAACATGGGCAACACTGAGTCGTCTACAAGCAGTGTGCAGGGAATGTGGTAGGCGTACCCAACATTAAACGTCCCCACTTGCACCCATCTTGAGAGTAATAATTTTAAATCAATGATGATTCCACACACCCCTGGAGGCAAAGTTTCATTTTGCTTCACAACATTTCAAGGGCATGCTGCTACTCGTGGCTGTGTGGTGTACAATCAGCAGTTCTTCTGTCCACACTCCCTCACAGTGCAGTGGTCTACTAAGAAACTGCACACAACGTTTCTCAGGTTAAATTCATCTTGTTAGATGCACTGAGATTTCAGGACAATTTAGCAATTTAAGGATGATCTATCCAATGGAATGTTACACAATGAAAGGAAGCCAAAACCCAACTCATTCATTCTAGAAGTAGGTTTAAATGAAGTTCCATCTGATGACCAATGATGCACAGCTATATTTTGACCACTTGGATGTTCACCTGGTGCCCTGATTCTCTCACTGGCTGTCATCATCAGAAGATTAGTGTTTTCCCAAAATTGCTCTATTTCCAGGACATTCACCCGTTGCCAGCTCCAATTGCAATGGCACAGCGTGCCACAATAATGTAACCTGTCCTTTCTCAGCTGTAAGGCCTTTCCAAAGCAATACAGACATCAAACTTCATCTTTGGGAGGACTGTTCCACTATGATGCAGCAGTGTTATATTTTCATTCTGGATCACTGAGGATTTTGTAAAGGTGTCATGTGCCATTTTGAGGTGGATAATCCAGCAACTATCCCTATCTGGGCTGATGAACTTGGCAGGAGGCAGGAACCCATGACTTCTTTGTATCATTAGTACACATCATTAGTTCTCAGCATATCTGAGACACATGATCAAAATCTGACCATTCAATACTGATGGAGTGGAAGCATTTTCTGTTGACCAATACCTTACGTTGCTTTGAGAGTGCCTATGACCAGTATGGGTGCAGTCTATTGCATCCTGCGCCCATGGAAGTCAGCAGTAGTGGAGAATCCAGTTCGACTGCTTGACTCTCCTCGTAGCAGGGGATGAATATAAGCTGGTGTAATCTAGAGAGAAAAAAAATTGCATCAGTGATTGCCCAGATATATCTATGGATTGAAGACCGGGAGTTGATGTACTGGTCCCCTGTTGCTCCTCAAAACGATCTGCTGACATAAAAGTCAAGGCAGGTGTAACCTTGATGATTACCATGATGGGATAGCCATGCATTCCAAATACAAGTTATGCTCCAACAGATAATACAGTTCAATATCGATGACCAAGAAATCCTTAGTCTGAACTTAGGTTATGTTTCCAAGTGCTGGAGAAAATGACAGAGAAGACTTTAGATGCAGGACTCGATAATTCTTCTCCATCTCCTTCAAAGATCTTCACTTGCTGCACTCACTGGAGGCTATATGGTAGCTACTAAAAGTTACTGTTGTTGCTAATTTTGTAATTCCTCTCTCCTTTGACACTGTCTTTGCCTGTGCAGCAATTTCATAAGGAATCTACCAATGTCCATGTCAGATGTGTAAACCAATAATCTGTGGGATGACAGAAATAAAACAGTATTTCTGCAACAGTATTCCTGAGCCCTCATAGCAGTAATAAAAAAAGCATCAAATTATGCTCTGACATTATGCCATGGAAGCTTTGAAAGGAGGCCTATGACAAGTCTTGATGAAAGCTCTGAAGTATGTAACCTCGGGTATGTGTGTTGTAATGCTACATTCAGAGTATGAAGTTGTAGCATCAATCAACTGTGCTTGCTCCCCTCCCACAGCAAGACATTCTTGAACGTAAAGTTGTTATGTTAAAAAAGAGTCTCACAATACAGAAACAGAACCCCTTCAGCCCACCACTCCATGACAATTTTAGTATCATATGCAAATTTACCACTATACCTTATACATTCACATCCAATTCATTAATGTACATAACAGCACAATCCCAGCATCAAACCCTTTGGTACATGTCTGGTTACATGCCTCCAATTCAAAAATATCCCTCCATTTGCAAAAATGACTGTGAACTTCCAGTTGCCTGCAAGTTCAACGCCATCATGTACCATGCCAACATTTCTGTTGTAAGCCTGCTGCAATGTTCCAGCAAGCCTCCGTATAAGCTCGAAGGACAGCATCTCATTTTACTTTTGGGGACCCTGCAGCTTCTAGGACTCAACACCAAGTACAATACCTTTAGAGCCTGGCTCCATCCTCCTATGTTTTTTACCCACCCAAGAACTGGTCCTATTCTAACATGGATTTCAGTTACAGTCACCCATTCCCACATACTCCTAGGCCCATTATAACATTATATGAGTTGCATTTTGCATATTTAACCCAATTTCTCACTCTTAGCTCATTATCTCAACTTTTCTTCTATCCTGGCCTGCTATCCATTATCTCCTTGTCTACCTACCTCTTTCATATCTGTCTTTCTCTCTGAGCTGCTTCCTCTTATCCGCACCATCACCACCATTTCAGCTTCAGCTTAATAACCACTTTTTCCTAGCTATGAGCAGTCGTAATGAAGAGTCAGCAGATTCAAAAGTTAACTGCTTTCTTCCTGGAGATTTCTGCCAGACCTGCAGAATTTTTCCAGCAATTTCTGTTTTCTTCCACCATCAGCTTTTGCCTCCAATTTGCAAGCCTGTTTTGGATCCAGTTTGCCAACTTGCCTTGGATCCCATGAGCACTTGCCTTTCTCTTGAGAAGAACATCCTGGCTCCGAATTCTTACTGTACTACTTTTAAAAGATTCCAACTTTACAAATGTATACTTAACTGTAATAGCTGCTCCCAGTGTATATTTGTCAGGTCCTGTCTAATGATATTGAAATCAATCTTCACCCAATTTAGGTACTCTCTTTATTCCTTTCTAGAATGACTTTGCAACTTAGAGGTATGGCTGCTATCCCCAAAATGCTTGCCCACTGAAAATTCAATCGTTTGATCACTTCACCAGCTTCATTCCCTCGAATTAGGTCTATTACATCCCCATCTCTAGGAGGACTATCAATGTACTGACACAAAAAGCTTTCCTGGATGCACTTTAAAAATTCTACCCCATCTAATTCTTTCAAGCGAAGGTGATCCCAATCAAATGTTGTTGAACATTTATAGTTCACTGTGCAAATGTGGCAACTCTGCATTGACACCTAATTTCGGGTGTGAAATATGATTCTGAAATCGCAAACCTTGGTGAGACTTTAAGTTAGCATCCAAATTGATCTGGCATGACAAGGAGCAGTGAGTGCAAATTGTGTAATAGTGATGATTGCTTGAGCTCATAATTTTTGCAAGAATTAAAATTTGACTGCCATGAATCACAATGCCAGGTAGATGGCATTATTGAATCTGTGGATACATGATTAATGCAATTGGCTCTCACAGAATGCTTTCCATCCCACTCCCATTTCCATTCAATCCCTTTATACATCTGTTATTGTTCCCAATCTAACCATGAACATGTGGCTTTACAAATTACCACAACCTTGATAACCATAGTCTTTTCATACTGAGGCCAAATGCTGATTGTTTGGGAACCTGCCACAGCCACTAATGTTCTTTGGTCATAAGCATCCCCTTAGCAACTCATTCCAGTGAATCACACCTCAGCCCCCAAACTGACTAGGCAGGAACGCCCTGACTCTCAGTAGATGTCTCCATGCTAACTGATCTACCTGTAAGTCCCATACTGAATGCACTTGGCATGCAGGATTGACTGTGGTCCAAAATTGAAACTTTATTGCTGGAACAGCACAGCAGGTCAGGCAGCATCCAGGGAACAGGAGATTCGACGTTTCGGGCACAGGTCCTTCTTCAGGAATGAGCAGAGAGTGTTCAGCAGGAGAAGATAAAAGGTAGGGAGGAGGGACTTGGAGGAGGGGCGTTGGAAATGTGATAGGTGGAAAGAGGTCAAGGTGAGGGTGATAGGTCGGAGTAGGATGGAGGCGGAGAGGTCAAGAAGAAGATTGCAGGTCAGGAAGGCGGTGCCGGGCTGGAGGGATCCGGCTGAGACAAGGTGGGGGGAGGGGGGATGAAGAAACTGGTGAAGTCCAAGTTCATCCCCTGCGGTTGGAGGGTTCCCAGTCGGAAGATAAGACGCTCCTCCTCCGACCGACGGGTTGTTGTGGTTTGGCGGTGGATGAGTCCAATGACCTGCATATCCTCGGTGGAGTGGGAGGGGGAGTTGAAATGCTGTGCTACAGGTTGGTTGGGTTGGTTCGTCCGGGTGGCCCAGAGGTGCTCTCTGAATCGCTCCGCAAGTAGGTCCAAAATCCCAGACAGCAAGAGCCAAGCTTCTGATTGATAGTGGCCGATCCCATGGACTGCAATTGAATGATCCCCATGATTGATTGACTGCCCATAATTCACTGGCCGCACAAAAGACTGTTCATCTTCAACTTGATTAAAGCCTATGCCATGTGTTTGCCATGTATTCTGCTGCTTGGTACATTCTATAAATGTGACTGCCACAGCATTGCATTGAACAGCAACATTTTTCTTCTTTAGTGCTCTGAACTGTGACGAGTTGCCTGCCTCTCCCTCTCTCTCTGCTAAAACGCAATGTAAGCCACAAGGGTTGGCAGCCTGTAACTTAGCACTGACAAACCTATAATCTTAAAATAAAACTGGGCAAAGCAGAGCCACAGAGACTGGCAGTTTTCAAGTAAGTGCTAAATTAAATGGGCACTAAAAACGCAAGTTAGGAGCCACAAGATGCATCCTATGTCGATTCATGAGATGCATTTGTATCCCTGTGTGCAAAAAACACAAATTTATTTGCATCCCTTGAATTTTTCTTAAAAAGGTAATTGAGAAGACATTTATAACACCATCATCTTGTGAATTTTGCTTTTCATAACTTAGGAAATATATCTTAAAGTCACTTTATCAAATTTTCTTTAAAACCAATTGTAATATTATTGAACAAGTTACTGATTTGCTATTATTATGATTTGGGCAAATTTGTACTTAATTCTGAAACCCAAAAACTTACAGTCTGGCCCAAGTATAACCAAAAAAAGCTTTGTTCAATTAACTCAAAGGAAAGAGCGATTCGACTGAACATTTTTTGCTGGGGTTTGTATTTTCCTAATAGCACAGAAATGCTACATTTGCAATCGGGTCACGCAAATGGAAATTTCTCAGGTTTGAGTTTATGTAGCAGTGCGTCACACTGGAAAGCTTTGTTCAGAAACATAGGCTTTTAACTTGCCAGATGATTGATAGCCTGATGTTGCATGACAAACCTCAAAATGTTTGAATTTGTCACATACAAAACTAATGAGTAGATACACATTGTTAACCACAAGTATTAGAACTTAGCACACCTGTCTTTTGCCGTCTGACTCTTCTGCCTGAGGGTTAGACTATTCTATGGATTACAGTAACTCTTTTTGACAAGTTTACTGGGTGGAGTTCATTTTAAAGACAGCATTATTTGATAATATCTCTACAGTGCATTCTTCTATTTCAGCTGTCAAAGTTTATTACTGTTAAAATGGTCACTGTTGCACAACTGGCAGTGCTGTTAAAATTGTCTTTCAGTGATGTAAACTTACTGGGTTCTTGTAAACTAGTCTTATTAACGTAGATAAATAAAATTCTGAATATATATTTAAAATAATTATTTATTTCAAAACAAAATAATAAAAGCGATGTTTTAAAATTTTTAACCATACATATCTCCGCCCCAACAAGATGGCTTTCTACTTCTAAACTATCCTTTGGACTAAGGAACTGTTGGTACACTGCATGACCGAAAAATTACTTGAGAGTATTACATTTGATAGGGTAATGCCTACCTGAAAGTGAGGTCTATCCAATTGACATGACTTTCAGCCCATTGCATCTTCCACATTGAGTATCCACTGAATGCTCAAAGTAATTGCTGCATGTGAACGGTAAGTCTCTTTCCCACCTAATTTGGGATCTGAATGACATGGGTTTCCGATATCGCAGAGGGCTGTCGAAACTATCGTTAAGTATGTTCGAGATTGACAGAGACAGATTTTTAATCTATAAGCAAATCAAGGTTAATGGGGATAAGGCAGGAAAGTGGAGTTCAGGATTATCAGCTCAGCCATGATCTCATGAATGGTGGAGCAACTTAATGGACCGAATGACCTACATGTGCTGCAAAACTTACGGTCTTACAGTTGTGGTCAATTTTAGTTTTAAAGGATGAATGGATTGAGTATGAGGTGCATACAGCCTGTACACAGGTGCGTGTTCTAATCAGGACTTTCTTTTTGTGGATTTGGAAATAACAGAAGTGACCAACCTAATCCTAGAAAAACCTCCTACTACTGCAGACTGAACCTGCCCCTGTCTTATCCTACCCTTGCTTTTCCTAAAACTGTGTCTGCATCTCACTTGGCCAATGTTTCAGAGCAATGAGCTGCATCAACATATCCATTTAATGTCTACTGCGTGCTTCTCAAGTTCAAAGAGCCCAATAATCCACAAAACTGAAACCCTACCCCCTGCACCTACTCCTCAGCCACGCATTTGTCTGCCATATCTCCCTATTCTTGCCCTCACTAGCATGTTGCACAGGCAGCAACCCAGAGATTACTACTCTTGGGGTCCTTATTTTTAGCTTCCTTCCTACCTCCCTAAATTCACTTTTCATGACCTCATCTCTTTTCCTAGCTATGTCATTGTATTGATGTGCACCACGATTTCTTGGGCTGCTCCCCTTCTCCTTTAAGATTGCCATACACTTGATCCAAGACATCCCTGCCCCTGGCATCCAGTAGGCAACATAACGAGTCTCATTCTCATCCACAGAATCTCCTGTCTGTTCCCCTCACCAATGAATCCCGTATCACTATCACTGTCCTCTTCTGCAACAGAGCCACAGGCCCAAAAGTATCCAAAACAGTATACTTATCATCCCCTCGCTCCTCACCCACTCCCCATCCCCTCGCTCTTCAAACACTCTACACTCCCTCATTCCTTCATATTCTCCACTCCCTCACTCCTCACCCAATTCACCCCAAGGTAGTCACATACCCTGAGACTACCCTATGGCTGCTATTTGGCAAGTATGCCATATATTTTACATGGCTAGCCCATATGAACTAACTATTTTGAATTGTTTTTGATCAATGTTTTATTCTTTAGTTGGATATTTAGACCAGTAGCGAGGCTAGCTTTCGTTATTCATTCTAATTACACTTAAGGCATTGCTGCTGGGCCACCAGCTTCAACTTTTGCAGTGATGTATATATATCTACAGTCTTATTAAGAAAGGAGTTCTGGTTTTTGATGGAAGAGCAGTGATATATGTCTAATTATGATAGTTTTTGTTTGGAAGGGAACTTGGTGGTGTTCCTATGGAACTTCTGCCCTTGAATGAGGGTGGTTAGGGTCAGGACTTTTGCCCGAAACGTTGATTCTCCTGCTTCTCGGACGCTGCCTGATCTGTGCATTTCCTGCACCACACTCTCAACTCTGATCTCCAGCATCTGCCGTCCTCACTTAATCCTAGCTGATATGCACTGCAGATGGTGGGCAGGCTTTAGGGAGTCAGGCGGTGAGGTGCTTGCTGTAAAATTCCAAGTTTCTGACCTGCTATTGTAGCCACAATATTTATATGGCTCGTCCAGTTCAGCTTTGGGTCAGTGGTAACCCCAGAATATTGATGGTGGTGGATTCAGCAACAGTAAAACTTTTGAAGGTCAAGGGAATATTACTATAATGTCTCTTGCTTAATGCTTCATATGTAGTTCATAATTAAATATTATTGGATAATTATGGAAACTCAAAAATAAAGTTCAGTGATCTGTCTTTATAAATGAGTTATGACTGTAGTTATAATATGGTTAAAACTTAGGTGAAAGCTTGCTGTCATATTTTTGCGATTTTGAACTGGTATTTTGAGTTACAGAGACTTAAATGACTGACACATTCTGTGTTATTACTGTGATTCATGGGAAGTCTACTTCATTCAAGATAAATGGAGTTGATTTTAAATAGTTTTGACGTGCCATAGCACCTGATTGAAAAATCTGGGTTGCATGTATTATCAGGTACTGTCGGCTATAAGTCAAGTTCAAATAGGTCGCTGATTTGGGTGAAACATTTACAGAAATTAATGTGTGCAGTTTATATTTATGACAAATAATTAAAATTATACTGTGCATCTCTAACTAGCTTTATAATCTCAGTTCACAAACACTTGGTATTATTATATACCATTTATGGAAATAACTTGTTGTAAAGAATTATCACTTCACATAACTGAATGAAAATTATTTGTGACAGCTAGCATTCCTTCAGAAAGAAATTAACATTGAATACCATCCACTCAGTTTAAAAACCTTTATAGTTCTCCTTTATTTCAGCTACTTTGGAAACATGGATGTTTTAATCAAGAAAATACTGAAGGATCTTGATTCAAGGTCATATTGTAAATCTTGAAAGTTATGTTTGAAGTTTCTGATTAATTTTATTTCATGGAAGGAATTGGGCTGTGAAATAGGTTGTATTTGTTGCCAGTGTAACTGTAATGTGTGCACTCACAGCTCATGCAGTACCTTTGACGTTATAACCAGGAAAAAAGCTTGCTCACATCCTAACTGTAGACCTTGGAGACTTCTGCTGTTCATTTATTGAGTCAGTAGTGATGCAGTAGCATAATCTTACATTACAAATATATCTATAGTATCTAAAATGACATTGGAAAGTGTCAGTCCCAGAGAACAGTCCAATTCAGTCTTTTACCACTTAACCCTGCAACCTCCCCTTTTGAACTACATGTCTAATTGTCTTTGACACATTGCTATAGAATTTGCAGCTCCTGGGTGGCAAGGGGATGCACAACGAGATGATGACTAGGGAAGCCGGTGGGATGGTGGGGTGTCAATGTTGGTGGTGAGAGGTTGGCAGCAGGACAGCAAAGGGAGCAGCAAGGGAGATGGCCAATAGGTTGACAAGTGAAGCAGTAACAATGGATACGCTACTTCAGGTTCCGGATTCAGTATGGTGTGGGTGTTCATTGATGATGTCAATCCCAGGTTAGGTTTCAACTGGAGCACAGAGCAGTTCTGGAACCTACATCCTTAGTTGAAGAAAACAATTGCCTCAAGAAGAATAGCCAAGGTTTATCTGAATGATATGTGAACTTCAAGTTAAATTGCAAGGAAAGATTGTACAAATGGATTGTATTCCATAGAATTTAGAGGATTAAGAGAGAATTGGATGAAAATTTTCCATGTATGTTAAGAGAAACCGTTCTCCTGAACTGCCCTGTCGCTAGTGGTTTGGAAGTCTTTGACTTATATAAAGTCTGTGTCTTTATCTTTTTGTGCTTTTTAAAATTGTGGGCTGAAATGGAGGGGGCAAGTGTTTTAAGATCAGTGTTTTAAAGGATTGCTGCATATTTTGAAAAGTAAGTAACTTGACACTATGACATGCATTGTGTAACAAGCCATTTCAGTTGAAGCAATAATTGAAGTGATTGCAGACAACTTAGAGCTGAGGGGTTCTGTGTCCAGATGTAGCAGGCTGGTAACAAGAAACTGCTGAGGTCCAAGGACTAGTACCAGATATCGCTGATAAAAGCCAACAACTGTGTGTTTGGTTCTTGGGTAACTGAACCGCTTGGGGCTGGGAACAAGAGAAAGAAGTTTCTTGATCTTCACTAGCACAAAAGGTGTCTGTCTGTTCTCTGCAGTCAAAACCCATTTTACACCTGGAGAAAACCAGTACTTGTAATCTGCAACTTTTAACTGATGAACCAGTCATCTTGTTTCTCTTATAAACAAGTGGAAGCATCTGAAGTAAAATGACTGAAAAGTAGTATTCTGACCGTCATGGGAATCATCAGTGCAACAACTCAGAGATACCCATGCCCCTCTGGAACCTTCCTCCCTTCCCTTTCCCTCTGACCTCCAACCACTCTCCCAACCCTACCATCTGTCATGTATTTACTATTCCTTCTGACCTTCTGCTCTCTGACGCTGAACCTTCTGTACCGAGAAAAGGTCTTTGTTTTATCCTTCTGCGTCCCCACCTTAATGGCACGATATTGAATTCTTCTGTTGTTACCTTCTCCTCTGTGCCTATTTCTTTGGACAAGAGTCTTCTCCCTATCCCACAGATCCTTTCACTTGGCTCCAACACTTCCAACCATCTTGACTCCGTCTGGCCTTTTACCTGCACTTGACCTGTTCATTGAGAACTGTCAACGTAACATTGGTTGCCTCTATTTCTCTGCACCCCTCCCCCCCTTAACCATTCCAATCTATGTCCCTCTGAACTGATTGCGCTCAAAGCTCTCACATCCAGCCCTGACTTTGTAATTAAACCTGCTGACAAGTGTAGTGCTGTTGTCTGGTGGGCTGACCTCTACATTATAGAGGCTGAGTGCCAGCTCTCAGAAACCTCCTGCTATCTCCCCTGGACCGTGACCCCACCATGAATATCGGGCTACTCTACTCCCAAGAGTCACTAACCTAATTTCATTTGGCAATGGTAATCTCCTGTCCATTTCCTCAAAATTTATAGTTTCCTAACTCCACACAGCCCACTTCTACCTCCTTCCAAAAATCCACAAACAGGACTGCCCAGCAGACCCATTGTTTCTCCCTGTTCCTGTCCCACAGAACTCATGTCTTCCTATCTAGTCTTGCCCAGTCTCTTCCTATTTGTTTCTATGATTACTTTGATGTTTTGCATCAGTTTAGAAGTTTCCAGTTTATGGGCTCCAGCCACCACCTCTTTACCATGGACATGGCATCCTTTCACACATCCATCCCCATCAGGATGGTCTCAGGGCTCTCTGTTTCCTTCTAGAAAAAAGACCTGAATTGTCCCCATCCACCACCACCCTCCTCCATCTGGCCAAGCTCGTCCTCACTCTGAACAACTTAAAATACTTCTCATTTTGTTCAGGTCAAAGGGATGGCTCTGGGTAGCTGCATGGGCCTCAGTTATGCCTGTGTCTCTGTGGAATATTCCTTCTTCCAGTCCGACTCTGGCCTCCACTCATAACTTTCTCAGGTACATCGATGGCATCATTGGTGCTGCTTCCCCCTCTCGTCCAGAATTAGAAAAGTTGATCTATTTCATTACCAGTTTGCCTTCCACTTTCCCTTCACCTGGTCCATCTTTGACTCCTCCCTTCCTTTCATTGACATCTCTTTCCATTTCTGGAGATAGGTTGATCACCAATATCTGCCATACACCCATCGACTCCTACAGTTACCTTGACTGTATATCCTATAAAGACTCTATTCCATTCTCCCTGTTCCTCCGTCTCTTTTGCATCTGTTCTGATAATACCAAGTTTGATAAGGGGACCTCTGAAATGTCCACCTTTTTCTTCAACCAAGGATTCCCCAGCATTGTAGTTGACAAGGCCCTCAGCTGGATCTGACCCATCTCCTGCACTTCAGCCCTCACTCCTCTTCCATGTCATAAGAGTGATAGTGGTCCCCTTTGTCCTCACCTACCACCCCACCAGCATCCAGATCCTTAGGATCATTAGACGCCACCTTCAGCAGGTTGCCACCACAATACACATTTCCTCAGCAGGAACCATTCCTTCTGGGATACCCTAGATCACTCCTCCTTCACACTCAACACATTTCCACAATTACGTGGCAATTTCCCCTGCAATTACAGAAGCTATAACACCTGTCCCTATATTTCTTCCCTCCTCACGATCAAAGGCCCCAAACTCACCTTTGAGGTGAAGCAGCACTTTACCTGCGCTTCACTCAATCTAGTCTATAGTATTCCCTATAGTATGGAAACAAGCCCTTCAGCCCAACAAGTCCACACCGAATCTCTGAAGAGTAACCCACCCAGACCATTCCCCTACCCTTTATTTATCCCTGACATATGCACCTAACACTATGGGCAATTTAGCATGGCCAATTCACCTGACCAGCACACCTTTGGATTGTTATATATTCATTGTTGATAATGTGGTTTCCTTTATACTAAGGAAGCGAAGCACAGACTGCTTTTCAGAACACCTACATTCTGTCCACAAAAAAAGACCCTGAGTTTCCAGTTGCCTGCCATGTTAGCACCCCACTGTGTTCCCTAGCCAGGCTTGCTGAGGTGCTCCAGTGAAGCTCAGCATGAGCTGAAAGAACAGCACCTCATTTTCTGCTTGGGAACTACTGAAGCCTTCTCGACATAATATCAAGTTCAACAGTTTTGGGGCTTGAGCACCTTTCTCCATGTTTTTTCCTTCACCCCCACAAACCAAACCTTGTCATCACATGGGCTGCTACCACACACTACCCATTGTCAATACTAATATTCCCATTAGCAGCTATCCATTCTTCTCGGCTGATCTTTTATCCACTCCTTTGTCCAATTGTGTTTCTCTCTCTTTGAGCTCTATCTCCACCTATTGTTTACTCCTCACCCTTCCCCCATCCTATCTTCTGCATAAATACCAACTTTTTCCTCATTACCATCAGTTCTGAAGACGGATCTTTGGACCCAAAATGTAACTCTGATTTCTCTTCACAGGTGCTGCCAGACCTGCTGAATTTTTCCAGCAATTTCTGTTTTTGTTAGGAATCATAAGGATCAGTTCAGCAATTTGTGAAGAAGAACCACTGAACTGCTTCCTTGAGTTTCTCAGCCCATAATTTTTATTCTGGTGTCTGTTTGAGTGTATGTCTGTGTCTATGTAAGGGTGGGTAGTTTGTAATCTTATATGTCAATGGCTTTATAACTGTTTACCTGTAGCTAGAGTCTAATCACTTGTAAACAACAGTGGTTCATCTTAAGTACAGAAACATGGTCCATGCTTTCTATCAACCTGGGTCTGAAAATCAGTTAAAGTAGGGAATTTTGTTTACTCGTTTTAAATCCTTTAACTTTTGTGATGCCTGTGGGAATAGCAGGGCTTAATTTTCAGCATGCTACCCCAGTGAAAGGTAACAGTTGGGACCATTGTGTTAAAACTAGGACCTTTCAGGAATGAAATTGGAAACCGCATCAGCGCAACATCAAGGGTCGAAGGGCCTGTACTGCGCTGTAATGTTCTATAAAGGGTGAGAGAAGTTTGAAACTCCCTTCTACAAAGAGCAATGTGAGATCAATTGTAAATTTTAAATTAAGATTGATAGCTCTTTAGCTTTCAAATGTATTAAGGAATACGCCACAAAGCATCCATCAACCATGATCTCAATGGCAGAGGAAGTCTCAAAACATTAAATTACCTGTTCTTGCTTCTGTGTTGATAGTGTATTGACATCAAATTTTTTAAAATCCATCAAGTTGAAAATTAGTTAAATTCCAAAAGAGCTAGACATTAAATTTGTTTCTTCGAAGGTTGAAAACTTAGGTCAAAAGCAATAAGCAGTTTATCTGTTCAATTTGGGTGTAGTTCACTGTTCACAGCCATTGTGATGGGACATTCCTGATCATTTAGTGGGGTTGTCTGGGGCAGACTCACCCCTCTTAACGATAAATACTGAGGTAAAAATACCAGAAAACAGTGATATTCACATTTCTAATTACTTTCTTGCCACTGCATTACGATTGTTATGGTAGACTTTCGCTCTCACTCAGAAGATTTATGTATTTCGGAGGGCAGTAAGAAATGACATTGTTTATGTGAGATATGAATATACTTATGTGGAGATGGACCATTTTTCAATGCTTTGAATTCTTAGTCATGGACAGAATTAGTCCGATTGCTACTAGTCTGATTTAGTCTGATTGCTACTAGTTCTACACGCTTACTTGCTATCTCAGAATCACAGATGTTTTAATGGAGATTGTGGTCATCATCCCATCATATTTGTGCCAGCCCTGCAAATGAGCATCTTACTGTGTGCCATCCCCTTGCCTTCTTGTCAAAGCTTTGGATGTTGTTCCTTTTCAAATAATCATCTAATCACCCTTTTGAATCAGGTTGTAAGTTTGCTTGTTTAGTTGGTAGATTTGTTCTCAGATGCTTCATCACCATGCTAGGCAACATCATTAGTGAGCCTCAAACGAAGTGCTAGTGTTCTGTCCCGCTTACTATTGATGTGTCTTGGTCTGGGTGGTGGGGTGATATCACTTCCGGTTCTTTTTTCTGAAAGGTTGGTAAATGGGATCCAAATCGATATGTTTGTTAATGGGGTTCCGGTCTGAATGCCAGGAATTCCCGTGCATGTCTTTATATAGCCTGTCCCAGGCTGGATGTATTGTCCCAGTTGAATTGGCGTCCCTCTTCAACACTTAATGGTAAGGTTCTAGGGAGTGTTGCTGAACAAAGACACCTTGGAGTGCAGGTTCATAGCTCCTTGAAAGTGGAGTCGCAGGTAGATAGGATAGTGAAGAAGGTGTTTGGTATGCCTTCCTTTATTGGTCAGAGTATTGAGTACAGGAGTTGGGAGGTCATATTGCGGCTGTACAGGATGTTGGTTAGGCCACTGTTGGAATATTGCATGCAATTCTCGTCTCCTTCGTATCGAAGGGATGTTGTGAAACTTGAAAGGGTTCAGAAAAGATTGATGAGGATGTTGCCAGGGTTGAGGGATTTGAGCTATTCGGAGAGGTTGAATAGATTGGGACTGTTTGCCCCAAAGCGTCGGAGGGATGACCTTAAAGAGGTTTATAAAATCATGAGGGGCATGGACAGGACAAATAGACAAAGTATTTTCCCTGGGGTGGGGCATTCCAGAACTAGAGGGAATAGGTTTAGAGTGAGAGGAGAAAGATATAAAAGAGACTTAACGGGTAACGTTTTCACGCAGAGGGTGGTGCGTGTTGGAATGAGCTGCCAGAGGAAGTGGTGGAGGCTAGTACAATTGCAACATTTAAAAGGCATCTGGATGGGTATATAAATAGGAAGGGTTTGGAGGGATATGGACTGGGTGCTGGCAAGCGAGACTAGATTAGGTTGGGATATCTGGTCAGCATGGACAAGTTGGACCGAAGAGTCTCTTTCCATGCTGTACATCTCTATGACTCGATGACTGAGGGAAGACACGTAAGTAGCAAGTGAGACAGAACACCAGCGCTCACTGATGATGTTAAGTAGCATGGTGATGAAACGTCTGAGAACAAATCTTCAAGCAAACTTATAACCTGAGCTACAAATCTTCTCCAAAATCCCTTTGAATTGTTGAATTTATCAAAAATAATAACTTGTGATTCAAATCTAACCACATTTTCACAGCTTGTCTTTGAAAATTGAGGTGCAAGTTTCGGGGCAGAAGCAGTTTGGATCACAAGAGATTCCTATTATTACTTGTTTGGGTTACATTGTGGTTTGGTTGGATACTATTTGTTTATTCTGTTTGTTCACTGGATATAGGCATCTCTGGTGAGACCAGCATTCATTGTCCCTCCTTAATTTTCCTTGAAAAATAGTAATGAGCAGCTTTCTTTAACCGCTCTAGTCCATGTGGTGTAGGTACATCAACAGTGCTATTACAAAAGGAATTTTAGGATTTTGACCCACAACAGTAAAGGAATAGTGATGTAGTTCCAAGTTAGGATGGAGTGTGCCAGTGAGGGAAATTTGCAGTTGGGATGTTCCCATGCATCTGTTTCCCTGTCTATATAGCTAATGGAGATTGCAAGTTTGGAAGGTGCTGTTCAAAGAGCCTTTCAGAGTTGCTGCTGTGCATCTGCAGATGGTGCTCAGTACTGCAACTGTGCATCAATATAGAAGAAGTGAATGTTGAAGATGGTGGATGGGATGGCAATCAAATAGGCTGCTTTATCCTAAATGTTGTCACGTTTCATGTTGGATCCACACACACCCAAGCAAGTAGAGACTATTTCATCACTCTGCTAAATTGTATCTTGCAGATAATGGACAGCTGTTGAGGAGTCAGGAGGTGAGTTACTTACAACAGAAGTCCTAATCCCTGACCTGCAATTATAGCCTCGGTATTTATATAGCTGGCTCAGTTCAGTTTCTGGTCATTGGTAACCTCCAGAATGTTGACATTGAGGGATTCAGCAATGATGATGCTATTAACTGTCAAGGCCGAATGTGTTAACCCTTTCATATTGGAGTTGGTCATTGCTTGGCTCTTCCGTGGCACAAATATTCCTTGGAATTATCAGCCCAAGCCTGAATGTTATCCAGATCTTGCTGCAGATGAACATGGATTGCATCAGAATCTGAGTATAGGCAGAAGTGTGTACTGCAGATGCTGGAGATTAGTATCAAGATTAGAGTGGAACTGGAAAAGCATTGCAGATCAGGCAGCATCCGAGGAGCAGGAAAATCAACGTTTCGGGTAAAAGTCTTCCTCAGGAAGGGCTTTTGACTAAACCATTGCTTTTCCTGCTCTTCGGATGCTGCCTGACCTGCTGTGCTTTTCCAGCACCACTCTAATCTTGACTCAAAATCTGAGTATGCGAATGTTACTGAACATTGTGCAATCATCAGTGAACAACCCCATTTCTGACGTAATGATGAAGGGAAGGCCATTGGTGAAGATGGTTGGGCCTAGGGCACTAGATTAGATTAGATTAGATTACTTACAGTGTGGAAACAGGCCCTTCGGCCCAACAAGTCCACACCGCCCCGCCAAAGCGCAACCCATCCATACCCCTACATTTACCCCTTACCTAACACTACGGGCAATTTAGCATGGCAATTCACCTAACCTGCACATCTTTGGACTGTGGGAGGAAACCGGAGCACCCGGAGGAAACCCACGCAGACACAGGGAGAACGTGCAAACTCCACACAGTCAGTCGCCTGAGGCGGGAATTGAACCCAGGTCTCTGGCGCTGTGAAGCAGCAGTGCTAACCACTGTGCCACCGTGCCGCCCAACGGAGATTGAGGATCACCCATGTTCCTATTGAAAGGCAAAGTGGCATCAAAGGACTGAATGGAACTTTTGCAACAGTGTCCCAGGATGAGTTGATTCACCCTCACCAACCACAAGCATAGGAAAACTTCTAAATGCCAGACCAGACTCCATACAAACGTGACCAGTGTCACTATATGCAAATTTTAACAGCATTCCCTTAATACATTAGAAAAGAAAATTAAAATCCTATCAATTGCCAGCTTGGAACAATGAAATAGTTGAATTTTAAGAGCAGACTTAAAGTTTAGGCAGTTGAAACTTAGGCTGCTCGTTAGTTACAATTAAAATTGGAATGATAGGGATACATGAAGATTGCACAAACCAGACACTAATTAGAAGGTAAGAATAAATTATTAAAGTCTGAACTCTATTTATCACTTATGAAAATTGTGTCACTTAGAAAAAAAGAACAACTAGGCGCAAAAGTAAACCATTCAGTTCTTTGATGCCACTTTGCCTTTCAATAGGAACATGGGTGATCCTCAATCTCAGTGCCATGGCCCCGATCCTGGACCCAGTAACCAGAAAAATATCCTCCCTGCATCTAGTCTCTCCAGCCCTGTTAGAATTTTATATGTTTCAATCCGATCTCCTCTCATCTTGCTAAACTCTAATGGACACTGACCCAGTTGAACAAATCAGTCCTCATAGGGCAGTCCCTTACCTCAGCTCTTTATCTTCTATTAATTAGCCAATCTTCTATCCAGTCTAGTATGCTACCTCTTATCTTATTAAGCAGCCTAATGTGTGGTACCTTATCAAACACCTTTTGGAAATCCAAATATATTACATCCACAGCTTTACTTTTTTCTATCCTGCTTGTTACCTTCTCAGGAAATTCTAATAAATTTGTCAAGTATGAAATCCCCTTTGTGATCCTCCTTGATCATACCAAATCCATTGCTTTGCATCCTTTATAATCAACTCTTAATAGATGTTAATCTAACTGACCTATTTTTATCCTTTTTTTGTCTTTCCTCCCTTTTTAAATGTAGGTGTTACATTGGCAGTTTTCTAATCCTATAAGACCCTTTCCAAATCTAAGGATTCTTGGAAGATTACTACTAGTGCATCCACTGCCTCTGTAGCTTTGTTTTAACATCTTGGCATGCATCTAATCAGGTCCAGCAGAATTGTTGCACTTCAGCCCCATTAGATTCCCTAGCACTTTTTCCTCTGGTTAGTTTATTTCCTCTCCTCTTTTTGCTTCTTGATTATTTAGTATTTTTGGAATGCTATTAGTCTTTTTTTTAGATTATTTACAGTGTACATGTGCTGTAATGACGGATGCAAAGTATTCAATTCGTCTGCCATTTCCTAGTTTCCCTTATTATTACCCTAATCGCTAAGGAGTATATGGTCGCTTTGGCCTCTCACTCTCATTCTCTCACTCTCTCACTCTCTCTTTCTACATAGCAGAGGAACAGGCCCTTTGGCCCACCGAGCCTGCGCTGATTCCTAGACCTTAATTCGACCCACTACGTATTACCCAAGTGCTGTGTCTATCAAGACACGACTTAATTTAAAGAAGCTGTTGCTATCCACTTGCATTACTTGCAAAGTATTATGCTCAGAATTGATTTTCTTCCTCTTTATTTTTTGCTCATTTTTGTTAGTTTTTACAACTTTCCCAATCCTCTTTGCTGCATTGTATGTTTTTTCTTTTATTTGATGCCATTGTTATGGACCAGACCAAACGCCCTCAAAATATATTAGCCTCGATCCTGACTTGTTCTTTCTTTAAAGATAAATGTAATTTATTGCATTCCAGATGCAATTTGATTGGTCACATTACTTGAATTTTAGCAAAACACACATCACTTTTACACTACAGTTAAAAATGGTCAAAATAAAAGAATTGACCTAACTATAACTATTGAAATGTTAAACAAAATAATATATAAAATAACTACTACTAAGTAACTATTCCAAAATAGTAACATCCCATAATAACACCCAAGGCAAAGGCAAATTCAGTAAAATAGGTTGCCTCATATTCTAGCAGCAGGAAGTGAAGCCCAGCTTTTTGCTGTAACAGAGAGTAATAAGAGCTTCCGCATTCGGCTTCAAGACTTCAGTAATTGCTGAAAGCTAAAACTAAAAATCCTGGTTCTATGAGAGCTTGCTTCTATTGTGATAACTTTTTTTAAAAAACCCAAGGCCTCACAGGCTGTTTACTTTATTGGCTTTGAGCAGAGCACTCTCTACCTCTGTCTCAACCTTTCTTCTTTAAAAGAAAAGCCAGGACGTTACACCTATTGGTACCATTGCCATAGTATCGTCACACTATCCTTAGCTTCCCTCGTTAACTGGAGTTGATTTATCTCCTTCTTGGAATCCTCCCTTCTCACTAGGCTATGTCTTTGTTTTGAACCATCACTATTTACTCAAATACTACTTTGAGGAACACCTGCAGCAATATCCTGGGAATGAGACCTCAAAATCATGAGTATCTTGCTTTGAGTTTAGTATGACTCCAACATGTGGAGAGTTTTCCCTTTAATTCTCTTGGACTCCAGCTAGAGCTCCTTGATCCCATTCTCGGCAAAATGATGCCTTGATTTCAAGGATAGTTACTCTCACCACATCAATTTCAGGTCTTTGTCTATGTTTAGATGATTGTTTGTAATGAGGTCAGGAGGCGAGTGACCCTGGCAAAACTCAAACTGACCATCAGTGGCCAAGTTATTCTTTTGCAGGTGAATTTTGATAGCAATGTCGATGACTCCTTCCAATGATTTGATGTTGATGGAGAGTCGACGCAGAAGACGGTAATTGGCCTGGATAGGTCTACTCTGCTTTTTGTGCAGAGGACCTGTGTGGTTTTTCACATTGATGGGTAGTTACCTGTGCCCTAGCTGTACTGAAACAGTTTGGGTTGGGGCACAGCTCATTCTGGAGTACTTGTCTTCAGTACTATTTTCAGAATGTTGTTAGGGACCATAGCCTTTGCGGTCACCAATGCCTTCAGCCATTTGTTGATATCATGTGGAGTAAATCAAATTGATTAAAGACAGGCACTTGTAATGTGAGGTGTGCTCAGGAAAAGACCAAGATGAATCATCCACTCAGTACTTATGGCTAAAGATGGATGCAAATGCTTCAACCTTGTTTTTTTTATTTGTATGGATGCTTTGGACTTCCCATCATTAAGGATAAGAATATTTCTGGAACTTCTATCTCCTGTTTATCTCCTATTCATGATTGGGTGTGGCACTGTTGCTGGTGGAATCACTTGACCAATTCTATTGAATGCTGCTTCCGCTGTTTGACATATAAATGGTCCTGCTTTATATCTTCACCATGTTGACCCTCATTTTTAGGTATGTCTGGTGCTGCTTTTGGTCTGTTGTCCTGCATACTTCATTTTACCAGGTTTGATCTCTGAGCATGGTGGTAATGGTAGAGTGAGAGATATGTCAGGCCATGAGATTGCAGATTATGGTTGGGTACAATTCTGCTATTGCTAATGGTCCACAGTGTCTCATATATGCTCAATTTTGAGTTGCTCGATCTGTTTAAACTCAGTCCGATTGAGCATGGTAGTAGTGCCACACACGATGGAGGGCATCCTCATTGTGAAGATGAAATTTGCACTGGTCACTCTTACTGATCGCATAAGAGGTAGTTTGGTGAGCATCAGGTCAGTTAGAACTTTTCCTCTTGTTGGTTCCCTCACCATTTTTCCCTACGTAGATCCAATCTAGAAGCTGTGGCCTTTCTAACTCAGCCAGCTCAGTTCTTAGTGGTGCTACTCCTAATGATGAACATTGACATTCTTCACACAGAATACATTCTATGCCCTTGCCACCCTTCCTCCAAGTGGTGTTCAGCATGAAGAACTGTTCTTTTCGAAGAGAGGTGTAGTAAGTCGATGGTAATCAGCAGTAGATTTTTTTGCCCATGTTTTATTTTATGCCATTAGATTACATGAGGCCTCGAGTCAATGCTGAGTACTTCCAGAGTAACTTCAACCTGTCTGTACAGTACTGTGCTGCCATATTTGATGCATCTACCTTCTAGTGGTAGGGGACAATCCAGGGAAGGTGAAGGTATTGTTCAAGACATTGTCTATAAGGTATAATTCGATGAGTATGACTATGTTAGGCTGTTGCTTGAATGAGATGGCATTTTGGGTTTACCTGCAGAACAGGTACTGCAGTGGTTCAAGAAGGCAACTCACCCAGCACCCTCTCAAGAGCAACCAGGGCTGGGCACTAAATGCTGGCCAAGCCAGTAATGCCCACATCTTCGGAGTTGATATAACTTTTTGGCACAAGCCCACAGGAATGGTTAAAGAGGACTTTGCAGGGTCAGTGAGGTTATGTTTCCTGGTGTTGTATCTGGTGCCTCTGTTGATGCCAGATGGTGTATTGGTTTCGTTCCTTTTTGTCAGCTTTGTGGCTGTTTAGTACAGCTGAGTGGCTTGCTAGACCATTTCAGAGGGCAGTTATGTGTCAACCACATTGTTTTAGTTCTGGAGTCACACACAATCAGTTAGGGATAATAGATTACCTTTCTTAAAGGACATTAGTTAACCTGGTGGGTTTTAATGACAATTTGCAATGGTTTCATGGTCACCATTCGATTAGCTCTTCATCTCCAATTTAATAATTTATTTAAATTCCAGAATTTTATTCAATTCAAGATGTATCAATAAACTGAATCTGTTACATTATTGACTTTGTAGCACAGTATTTATAATCATTTAAAAGTGACAGCAAACTGCGAGATTAAATAATTCATAACACTTGGTGCAGAGCAGGTCTCTGTACTAATGTTCTTCCGAGCAATTAGGAATGTGCTGTGCAGAGGATAAGTAGGCCACACACAATAGCATGCCAAATAAATGCCTGTTTCCTCATTTGAGGGTCTCTTTAAAAGGCATTGCACAGTCCAACAAACCCACTGCCTACAGCAAACTGGAATTAGAGGGAAAATTGCATTGAACTAATAGAGGATGCTTTGGTTCCCACTAATTTTGTTCAATGCTTTACCTTTGCAAGGATGAACGTGAAGCAAGAGAAAGGGTGAAACGAGAACAGGATGAGGCGTACAGAGTTTCTCTCGAAGCAGATCGAGCAAAGGTTTGTTCATGCTTGTTTATTATCCATTTTAATGTATCTAGCAGGGTTTCATTTCACTTAAGATCTTAATCTTTTAAAAATTAATGTTGGGTTGGTGTCAAGGATTCACCTGCAAAAATGTGGCTTAGTATTCCTATCAGCAGAATATTATACAATTAGTTAGAATGCCCAGTGAAATATCTTGACAAAATTGTTTCTTTTTCAACTCATTTCCCTCTTATCCAAGTAGGTTCTGTATGTCTTTTACTAAGTCTTATTTTAAAGCAACTAAGAAAAAGTTCTGAAATTATCATATTTGTTTTCAAAAATGTAGTTTTCCTCATTGACTTTTCTTTGGACATGCGCAACACTGACAACATTTAAGAGCAGGTGATAGTCATGACAGTGACATCCCAAGAAGAATTTTTTTAAAAAACAAATTTGTGGTTGAAAAGTCATTCCAGTACTTCAAAATTTTCATATATAAAATTGCTGATCTTTGGACTCAGAGTTCTTTTTATGAAGTGGAAAGATTCTGTGGAGAATTGAAAATGAGGTTTGAAACACAATTCCCAGATTCCTAACCTTGTTCCTGGGTTTTCTGATTTTTACCAGAGCTGCTTAGGATTAGCTTCTCAGCCCACATTTTAACAACCTGCAATTTTTGTGTTGTTGGGCTAGCTTTTAATGGATTTGTGGTTTACAGCATCTCAGGGATGTCATGAACTATAGTCCAGACGGGGAATCCTCTCAGAAAGTAAGTTCGAAAGCCTTGCCCATACCTTATTATTATATCGAATTCCACCAATCTTCAATTCCCCTCATACCACCACGATAAACTCTTGCCTATCCATGCCCATTCATCCACTGTATAGAATCAATTAATTTTAAAATGATGATAAGGCATGGTCTTTATTTTTAAATATCTTCAGAACAAAATCATCTATAACTTTTCAATTTCTTAAAATATACTTCTCACTGTTGATGTGTTTATGATCCAAACGATGTAAAGCATCAATCCTGTATATTTCAATAAGGTAACCTCTCATCATTCTACTCCGTTTCTTTTCATACCCAATGAACCTTCATTGGACTGCCTCCAATGTCAGTATATCTTTCCTTAGATAAGGAGTCCAAAACTATTCACACTATTCCAGCTATGGTCTGACTAATGTCTTGTCTAGTTTTGCAAAACTTCCCTACTTTTATGTTCCATTTCCTTTGAAATAAAGGCCAACATTCCAATTGCTTTCCCTATTACCTGCTGAAGTTGGATAGTATTTTTTTTATTCATTTTTGGGACATGGGGATCACTGGCTGGGCCAACATTTATTGCCCAACTCTAGTTGCCCTTGAGAAGATGGTGATGAGCTGCCTTCTTGAACCACTGCAGTGCACGTGCTGTAAGTGGACCCACAAATGGCATTAGAATTAGAATTTTAGAATTAGGTTTTACTGTCATGTGTACTCATAAGAATATGTGAGTACAATGAAAAGTGTACAAAGTTGCCTTCTGCAGCACCATCTTAGCTACAAAGCCAAAATGTTTAAAAAAAACCCAACAGAAATAAAAGAAAACTGAAAAGTAAGAAAAGGCAATGAATTCCAGAGTTTTGACTCAGTGACACAGATGGAATGGCGATATAGTTCTCAGTCAGGCTGGTGAGGACTTGGATGAGAACTTGCCGGTAGTAATGTTTGCACATATCAGCTCTTCTTGTCCTCCTAAATGGATTAATGGTCGTGAGTTTGGAGGGTGCTGTCTCAGAATTTCTAGTGAATTTCTGCAGTGCTGAAGACATTCCTACAACTGAATATCAGTGGTGGAGGGTGTATTTTGTACTGGATAGTGTCAGAACAGTCTGACAAGGTGTCAGGAGACTCGAAGCATTAACTTTGCTTTTCTCACCCTAGATGCTATCAGACCTGCTGAGTTTCTCCAGCAGTTCTCTGTTTTTGTTTCAGATTCCAGTGTCCACAGTTTTATTTACTGTAATGATATTTCATTTTTATGAACTGAAAAGGAAAAAAAATCACCAATATCAAACTGGTAAGCTGATTTCTTTTTAAAGAGCAAAGAGAAACACTGGAGATATAAATATAAACTGAAGACTTCAGTCTTTCTTCAAAAATTAGATATATTCACTAGTCCTTTGTACTAATCTGTTCAAGATGTCAATCTGCCAGTAGTGTCGTTCTGGGCAGGCCCCTCAATCCGTACCTTTTATTCTCTTCTAATCATCTCGTTTGGTATTGGAAGTGTGTGCATATTAATTACATTTTAAATTTTGTTTAATTTAAAATAAAATTCAAGTTCGCAGGTCTATTAGCCTAATACTGAATTAGGATGGTTGTCTTGTGAGGAAAGATTGGTCAAACTGAGCTTGTATCCCCTGGAGTTTAAAAGAGTACGAGGCGACTTGATTAAAAAATTTAAGGTGTTGACAAGGTAGATGTGGAAAGGATGCTTCCTGTTATGGGAGAATCTAGAACTAGGGGTCACTGTTTAAAAATAAGGAGTCACCCCTTTTGAGACAGAGATGAGGTGAAATTCTTTCTTATGGAGGGTCATGAATGTTTGGAACTCTTTCTGAAAAGGTGGTTGAAGAAGAGTCTTTGAATATTTTTAAGGCAGTGCTGGAATAGATCCATGGTGCACAAGAGGGTGAAAAATTATCAGGTAAGCAGGAATATGGATTTGAAATTACAATCACATCTGTCATGACCGTTTAAAGGTGGAGCAGCCTCGAGGGGCTGAATGGCCTTCTTCAGCCCTTTGTTCATATGTTGTGTGAATACTTGTGCCTTTGTGCCCATTAATCAGAATCATAATTTGAAAAAACAAAATGATGCTGTTGTATGGTACTACATTTTTAAAGTGATGTCTGAAATTGCTTTTAATTTCATGCATTCACTTTGCTTTTATAAATCAGAGAGAAGCACAAGAAAGAGAAATGGCAGAGCAGGAACGACAGGAGCAGATTAAAAAAGAACAAGAAGAAGAACGTGAGGTAAAGCTGAATCATTTGATCATATTTGCATTCTTAACACCTTGTGGTATGTGTGAACTTTCCTCAGGAGGCCTTACCATTAGTGATGTTTGAAAAATTTAATTCTAAAGTATAGTTCACCTTAATACAGTTTTTTTTTAAATGTCTCTCTATGTTTAAAATAATTTGCTTTAACGATTTGTGCCCTTGACACATCAGAAGAAACTGTTGTGGAGAAGTGTACAAGGGAGAGAACTGAAATAACATGGATTAATAGTTGCTTCTCGATCCACTTTACAGTTAGAGCACCTTTTAACATGATGAAACATCCCAAAGCACTTCACAGGAGCAATACAAAGTATAAAACTGAATTACCTAAGATGTTAGGTCAGATAACTTGTGTGCAATTTTTACACTGTTTCAAGAAGTTTCGTAAATAAGGGAAGCAAGTTAAACAAGTGTTGGGAATAAATTCCAGAATTTGGTATCCGGGCAATGAAGGGATGGCCGCCAACGATGGAACAATTATACAGGTAGTTGGGACCGTGCAATAAGTCAGAATTAGAAAAGTACAGATATCTCAGCTGTAAAGTCAGAGGAGTTTGTAGGATAGGAAGGACAAGGTCATGGAATGATTAAAAAATAAGAATTGACACTGTTCGACAAAGGGATATAGGGACATAAGGCTGGTTAATAAATAGGCATCAGATTTTAGACGACCTCAAATTTATGGAGGATAGAATGTAAAAGATCAGACAGGAATTTATTTAGTCAAATTTAGATGAAACCATGGCACAGATGAGTGTTTCAGAAGCAAATGAGCTGAAGCAGGAGTGAAATTATGCAATATTGCAAAAGTGGAGATAAGCAGCATTAGTGATGGTGCAAACATCAACACTCTCAGCCAGTATATATCTTGGGTTTTGACTTGAATTGATATTCACAAAAACTGTCCTGATAAGTGCAACATGAAGAGTATGGACAAAAGATATAAAGGTATACTTTTTCAGCAAGCTACTCAAGTTTCATGCTGAGAATTGACTATTTCTTTACTTGCATTCTGAAAACAGATATCCAGCCATTCAAACTTCTTGAAGCATATCTTTTGTTTCAATAAAATAAAAGATTGTACAGGAACATCTTTTGTTTCTCTGCGTTCCCATTATCATTCACTTTGGCTTTTGTACCATTAAATTGTATCTTATGCAATTTCTGCTGCCTTTCAATTTCGTTGTTCTTTCCATCCTCAACTCCTTTTGCTCAGAACCTTTTACAATTCAATTTTCTCAATTCTTATGCAAAGTCATGAACCTGAAATATTAATTATATCCACAGATGCTGCCTGGCTTACGAAGTATTTCCAGAATGTTTTGTTTTTTACTTCACTCTCTCTCTCTCATATATATATAATATATATATATTTAGATTAGATTAGAGTTTAGATTGGATTGGATTACTTAGTGTGGAAACAGGCCCTTCGGCCCAACAAGTCCACACCGACCCACCGAAGCACACCCACCCAGACCTATTCCCCTACATTTACCGCTGCACCTAACACTATGGGCAATTTAGTGTTGCCAATTCACCTAACCTGCACATTTTTGGACTGTGGGAGGAAACTGGAGCACCCCCACGCAGACACGGGGAGAATGTGCAAACTCCACACAGTCAGTCACCTGAGGCGGGAATTGAACCCGGGACTCTGGCGCTGTGAGGCAGCAGTGCTCACCACTGTGCCGCCCATGAATATATAAAATATATTATAAATCTTATATGTCACCAAGGATGAGTATTTTCATGCAGCAGCTGAGGAGAAAAGAAGGAAAGTTAACTGGGAATGTTGTGCAGTTCATAAAATCATAGAAATGGAGAGGCCCTTTGGCCTATCAAGTCTGTACTGCCAAAAGTGCACTGCTACCTACACTAACCAACTTTCCCACATTCGGCTCATAGCCTTGAATGTTACGACACTTCAATTGTTCATCCAAGTACTTTTAAATGGTTGTGATGTGTGCCGCCTCAACTACTCTTCCAGGCAGTGCAAGCCGAGAGGTGAAAACATTTTTCCTCAAATCCCTTCCAGACCACCTGTTCTTCACTTTAAAATTATTCACCCTTTTAATTGACCCTTCAACTAAGAGGAACAGCTGCTTTCTATTCACCATATCAATGTCCCTTGTAATCTAATACACCTCTATCAAGTTCATCTTCAATTTGCTCTCCTCCAAAGAAATCAACCTGTGCTTATCCAGACTCTTTCAATGCTGAAATGTTCCATCCTAGGCAATGTCCTGATAAATCTCCTGTGCACCCCCTCCATAACAATCACATTCTTCTTATTGTGTGGTGACCAGAAGCTTGTGCTCAGCAATTTGTAGGAGTTCAGACTTGAGATAGTCCACCTACAGCCAGGACCATGTGGTCCAACGAGTCTTCTCGCTGCAGCAAAGATATTATCCAAGATGCAGATCGGCTGGAGTGATGAGAAGGCTACATGCCCTGCTACCTATCAGGCTTTTGTCATCATCAGAAGACTGAAGCAGATGTGTCATCCAGTTAGAAGCCTGTTCATTCTGTTCACTGCTTAATGCAGAATAGATTAGATTTTTTTTAGATCACATTACAGTGTGGAAACAGGCCCTTCGGCCCAACAAGTCCACACCGACCCGCCGAAGCGCAACCCACCCATACCCCTACATTTACCCCTTACCTAACACTACGGGCAATTTAGCATGGCCAATTCACCTGACCTGCACATCTTTGGACTTTGGGAGGAAACCGGAGCACCTGGAGGAAACCCACGCAGACACAGGGAGAACGTGCAAATTCCACACAGTCAGTCGCCTGAGGCGGGAATTGAACCCGGGTCTCTGGCACTGTGAGGCAGCAGTGCTAACCACTGTGCCACCGTGCCGCCCACAATAGGTTGTGGTTCTGGACCTCCGTGGCCCCAGCAAGTACACGCCTCAGAACTGTTCCAAGGGCTCTCAAGGAGGACCGAGCTGCAATGCCAACTAAATTAACTATATATTCCATGGTTAAAAAAACAGTGTCAATGAAATGCACCAGAACCCCCCCCCCCCCCCAAAGTGGTAACATTTTTTTTCACCATCTCCTGTGCATTACAGTAACTTGGTATCCAGAATGCAGAAATTGTTATTAACTAATGCCAGACAGCAAGATCAGTTGCATTTATAAAGCACTTTTCATGACCTGGGATGAAATGTGACAGGGGGTTTGTACAGCTTTGCCTTTTCTGGATGTTGGTGGAAGGTTGAAGTAGCTGTATGATTATTGTCTGCACCAAATTTCCTATGTTATTGATCTCAGTGAGTAATTAATGTTATCATTTTGACAGAAATAATCTTAACAATGGGTACTTTATCATATTTTTATTCTTAACACAGAATTAGCACTATCATATTGGATTGGTAAGTAGCTTAGATTCAATTTATTTGAAAATATCAAACAAGTTTGCTTACAAACAAATTGATAACTTGCAGTTATAGAGCAATATATGTGCACATCCTTATTCCAGCAAGATGTTGCTCGAGGCTTTCATGTCTACTTGCTATGTGTGTTATCCCAGATCTTGGCTTATTAGCATACACAACTTTTAAAGGAGCAATACAAAGCCCTATCCTTTACAAGATAAAATTACAGGTTATGTAACTCATTGGGGTAGTGTACTGGAACTTGTGAAGTGCTATTAGAAATTGCAGCTCAACTTTGATCAGCTGGGGAACAGGCCGAGAAATGGCAACTGGAGTTTACTATAGGTAAGTGTGAGGTCTTGCATTTTAAAAAGTCAAATCAAGATAGGAGTTTAATGGTGAATGATACGGCCTTAAGGAGTGTAGTGGAACAGAGGGATCTTGGAGTTCTGGTTCACAGTCCTCTGAAAATGGAGTCATAGGTAGACAAGGCAGTGAAGAAAGCTTTTGGCACACTGGCCTTCATTAGTCAGGGCATTGAGTGTAGAAGTTGGGAAGTTATGTTGCAGTTATATACAGGACATTGGTGAGGCCCACTTGGAGTATTGTGTTCAGTTTTGGTCACCTTGTTATAGGAAGCTTGTTATGAAACTGAAAAGAGTGCAGAAGAAATTTACAAGATTGTTGCATGGACTCAATGGTCTAGGGAGAGGTTGGACAAGCTAGGACATTTTTTCTTTAGACCGTAGGAGTCTGAGAGGGTAGGAGACTGAGACTGACAGACGTGTATAACATCATGAGAGACATGGATAGGGTGAACACACTCAGTCTTTTTCCCAGGGTTGGGGAATCGAGACTAGAGGTCATCAATTTAAGATTAGAGGGGAAAGAATAAAAGGGGACATGAGGGGCAACCTTTTTACACAGAGGGTGATATGTATTTGGAGTGAGTTGCCAGCAGAAGTGGTTGAAGCAGGTGCATTAACAACATATAAAAGCCATTTGGACAAATACATGGATAGGAAATGATCAGAAGGATATGGGCTAAGTGCAGGGAAATGGGGTTAGCTTGGGTGGACATTGGTTGGCACGGACCAGTTTGGGCTAAAGGGCCTGTCTCCGTGCTGTAGGACTCTATGCTATTCCTGGAGTCGTCATAAAAGCTGCAGAATTTATAAATTACAGACCAGAGTTCTATACTGAATCAGAATCACTATTTATTCCAGGTAATTAGACTTTAGCTATAGGTAAACTGTCAGCAGATAACACAACTAATTGAAACAGTAATCCCCTTATAAACCCTCCCTTACACACCAATAAACAGTTTGTTCCTCAGTAATGTTGATGAGTTGATTTTTACAACTGTTCTGCTGGCCAGCAATTGCTTCTGTCATCTTTCTGCAGTTGCTTCCACTATTTGGTGGAGACAGGAGGTGGCTGGTTTCTTTAAAAAAAGCCTCTACCTATCAGTTAAAAGTCCCAGCATACAATGACTGCTGCGGGGAAGGCAAACTGATTTTCTTAAGGTTTACAATGAGTTTTGACTGCAGAGAACAGGGACTTTACTTGATTTGGGCAAGAACTGAACACTTTATCTGTAACTTGTTCTCAGCTTCAAGCTGTTCAGTTACCTGAGAACCAATCTCACATTTGTTGGGAAGTAAAGTTTCTGTCATTGGTTTATGTACTGTTGACCAGTTGTCAATCAAGCAAAAGCTGCATCAGTGCACCCCCAACAGCTCAAAATCCATCTGCAACTCAATTTGCAATAACTGCTTGTTCAAACAGTTGCTTATACAATGCCTGCAATGGGTGTCAGGTTAATTGCTTTCAAAATTGCAGCCAGCCTTTCAACCACTGTCTTTTAAACCAGCTCTTTTTCATTCCAATTCCTAGTTTTAAATACACAAAATAGAATGACACAGTCTTATGCATGTAATTCGATTGAAAATACACAAACATTATGTCTCTGCAAAACTATTTACACAACAAAGTTGTAAAATTTATGAGTTTAAGTCTGAATCTGTACAACATATAAGTCATTTGACAAACTTTCTGGATCTCATGGAATTCTAGACTTTGTTTGGTTCTCAATTTGTATGTGCATTGGTCTCTTAAAAGATATTTGTGTTGGTTGTTGTCATGATGGTCTTTTACACCTTTATTATCCAACTGTATCTTTGTGTGTTCTTTGTGCAATTGAACTAAGTTGTGGAGCTTCAGTTGTTTGTTCCTGAAGTTGATTGCTTTGTGCTGACTTAAATTAATCAAATCAGCTTTAAATTCATCTTCCATCAATACTGTCATATTGTCGAGTAATTTGTTCCCTTTTGGGTCTCTGAATCCATCAAATCAAATTTACCAGGGAACTATAGATCAGTGAGCCTGATGTTGGTGGTGGGCAAGTTGTTGGATGGAATCCTGAAGGACAGGATGTACGTGTATTATGAAAGGCAAGGACTGATTAGGGATAGTCATCATGGCTTTGTGCGTGGGGAATCGTGTCTCACAAACTTGATTGAGTTTTTTGAAGAAGTAACAAAGAGGATTGATGAGGGCAGAGCGTAGATGTGATCTATATGGACTTCGGTAAGGTGTTCAACAAAGTTCCTCATGGGAGACTAGTTAGGAAGGTTAGATCTCACGGAATACAGGGAGAACTAGCCATTTAGATACAGAACTGGCTCAAAGGTAGAAGACAGAGGGTGGTGGTGGTTGGAGGGTTGTTTTTCAGACTGGAGGCCTATGACCAGTGGAGTGCCACAAGGATCAGTGCTAGGTCCTCTACTTTTTGTCATTTTTATAAATGATTTAGATGTGAGCATAAGAGGTAAAGTTAATAAGTTTGCAGATGACCTCAAAATTGGAGGTGTAGTGGACAGCAAAGAAGGTTACCTCAGATTACAACAGGATCTTGACCAGATGGGCCAATGGGCTGAGAAGTGGCAGATGGAGTTTAATTTAGATAAATGCGAGGTGCTGCATTTTGGGAAAGCAAATCTTAGCAGGACATATACACTTAATGGTAAGGTCCTAGGGAGTGTTGCTAAACAAAGAGACCTTGGAGTGCAGGTTCATAGCTCCTTGAAAGTAGTATAGTGAAGAAGGCATTTGGTATGCTTTCGTTTATTGGTCAGAGTATTGAGTACAGGAGTTGCGAGGTCATGTTGCAGCTGTACAGGACATTGGTTCGGCCACTATTGGAATACTCCGTGCAATTCTGGTCTCCTTGCTTTCGGAAAGATGTTGTGAAACTTGAAAGGGTTCAGAAAAGATTTACAAGGATGTTGCCTGGGTTGGAGAATAAGAGACCTAAGGGACAAACATTTTCACAAAAAGGGTGGTACGTGTATGGAATGAGCTGCCAAAGGAAGTGATGGAGGCTAGTACATTTGCAACATTTAAAAGACATTTGGATGGGTATATGAATAGGAAGGGTTTGGAGGAACATGGGCCGGGTGCTGGCAGGTGGGAGTAGGTTGGGCTGGGATATCTGGTCAGCATGGACAGATTGGACCGAAGGATCTGTTACCATAATGTATACCTCAATGACACTATAACTTTTTCCACAGACCTGAGGTGTTGACTATGTTCAATTAGAATTTTCAATTGCCGTCTTTATTGTCATCCCAATGTATCCAGTTAGAGAGGATATTTGTGATCTTCCAGTGTGTACTAGGGAATTTGGTAAGTAATCTCCCTGATGTTCCGAGTTTTTTGCAAATATTATGGATGTGTATGGGAATGGAGATTCAGCAATGAAGCTTCTTTTAATTTCTGCAGAGATGTTTTTTGACTGCAGATCAGCCTGTTTTGCATGCGTTATTTTCTTTTTTAACAGGATGGCGCTCAAAGTTGTCACATCGGCCCTGCATTCCACAGCCCAATTTTGAATTGACCTGTCACTGGCACAGATTATCAATCGAGCCATCTTACAAATCAAGTGCTCAATGTTCAACCAAAACCATTTATTTCACTTTTTCTTTCTGCTGTCCCAGCAGAAATGTAACTTCTGTGCTACTAGAAATCTTGTCTGAGGCCTTATCCTGTGATTTTCAAACTTGCATTGCTGCTTTCATTTTATCGGAAAAACCACTATAGCATGTTCTTGCGCTGTGTTTCTTACACAGCATTACTGATTCCCATACTCTATTGGGAAGTAGCATGAGTTCATTTTGTCTCAAACAGATTTACCGAACAAGCAATGCTAACTTGTAGTTACGGAGCAATTTTTACACAAATCCCACTCTGATATGGTGCTGCTTGGAATTGTCTTGGCTGTTGGTCATGTGGCAATCCAACATACTATTCACAATTTTCAACATAAATAGAATATTGCATTTTGACAAGTTAGTGGCAAAATATGGTAACCGTACTGTTTAAGGTCACCTGTAGAAAATTACTTAAAATTCACGCAAAAAGCATCTACAGAATTTGAGGTTTGATATTGTTTGAAATAAATACTCTAAATGTGATTAAATGTGAAATGACCGCTAAGGTCAAAATATAAAATTATCTTCTCTTCACATATTATGGCTAATAATAGGAGACAAATTAAGGTTTGTATTAGGAAGTGGGAAATAAAGCAATGCTTCATTCCCAGGATTGCAAACAGGTGATTTCATTTGTGTTTAATCAATTATTTGGTTCAGGAGTTACTTTCAATAGGAAACAAATATTTTGATTACTTATTGGTCAGGTACTATGTTATTCAAAACTCAACAGACCAGTTGAACCCTTCTTAATTATGATTATTTATATGCATCACTACTTCCAAAATGATCTCTCAAATTAAATCTGTTTTTAGGACAGTATGCAAGTGTAGGTCATGACCATGAATGCCATTGTTCTTGAGGCATCCTTTTTTTAAAAATTATGTGCTATTGCAGATTGAGTGCCTCCGAAAAGACCAGTATTTATTGCCCATTCCATTTGCCCTAGAGAACAAGGTGGTTAACTGCCTTTTTCGCCTACTGCAGACAATGTGATACCCACAAACCTGCGAGGAGGGAGTTCCAGGATTTTAACACATTGACAGCAGATAGTGGACAAGCTTTGGGGAGTCGGGAGATGAGTTACCTGGCACAGAATGCCCATCCACTGCTCTACCAATTTGATTTGTGCAATCTGAATGAAAATTAAAATCACTCACAAGCCCCCATAATTTTTTGATTATTACTCTGGCCTACAATGCAGTTATAGTTAGCAGCCTCTAATCTACTCTGACCAGTGGCTACTTTCCCTTTTTATTTCTTATCTCTACCCAAACTGGTGCTATCTTTGAGCACACATTCAGTTCTCAGATTTTATTTCTGATTTGGCAATTTCTAAATGGTTTGGGTAGTAATTCAGATATTATTACCTTTGTGGCTCTGCATTTTAATTTAGGTGCTAGCTGCTCATAACCCTTAGCAAAACGTTTTGCTTAGCTCTGCAACATTTGATCCCATGTGGATGTCAACAACTGAATTCTTCCCCTCCTTCTTCAAAATCCTCTTCAGCCCTGAACAGATGTTCTTAACTCTGGTAACAAGCAAGTGACAGAGACTTTAGAACTCTCAATCTCGGCTTCAACCAACATTATCCATCCCCTTAACTTTTCTTTGCTCTATTGGTATTAAGTTCCCTACACTCACTTGAATATCCCTTGTACCGCACTGTTGTGGTCAGTTTGTTCATTCATCCTTAAGTTCAAGCTCTTGTCCACATCGGCTACAAGACCTTATACCTGTTGAGCATGTGCAAGGACTGAGGCTTCTTGACTTCTCCCTCCTGAATACCCATTACTGCCTCACTAGTAGTTACTGTACACCTTTCCTGTCGCTAACCACCAAACAAATCTGAAATTACCGAAGGGATGTACCTGTTTCCTGGAAGAAAGTGTCCAAGTAACTTTCTCCCTCCCTGATGATCACAGTATCCAAAGCACAAACTCCAGCTCATCAACTCTAAACCAAAGTTTTACAAATTGTAGCCATTTCCTTAGATGTGGTTGCAGTAGATCACACAGGTGTCTCCCAGCTCCCAACTACTATGGCTTCAACACACCACTTGCTTCGTCATCTTTAAGTATTTTGTTTAATGGTTTAGGATTTGATGTTGAGAATTATTACTGAATGATTAATTTTGTTATGATAAATAATCTAGTTAGTTCAGATAAATGTTCATGCAACTTAATTGAAGACAAAAACCATTGTTTGCAACTTTGCACAAAATGCATTTCCTACCTATCAATTTGTATCCCTCTCCCTGGCAACAGTCTGAGTCTAATTCAGTCTGCCCATAGCTTGATGGCATGGTTGTTCCTGAGATTAGCTTATGCCAATATTTTTACTACATCACAAATCAGAAATAATCAATTACAAAGTTTCTAAACAAATTTTCCTTGATCTCTGAATCATTCATCTAAGGCTTATTTCCTGGCCACAATATTGAAACAGCACTTACAACATACCTCCTCACTATTCACTACCTATTTCTGCCCATTTCCGCCTGCACAAAATCATTGCAATTTGCCCTGTCTCAACAAATCTGCTGAAACTGTATTTCATACCTTTGTTACTTTGAGACTTCACTATTCATAGGAGCAGAAATAGGTCATTCTGCCTATTGGGTCCTCTCCTCCATTCAATAAGATCACAGCTGATCTGATAATCGTCAGTTTCACCTTTCTGCCTTTCCCCATAACCCTTGATTTCTTTATTGATTAAAAATGTCTATCTCAGCCTTCATTGCACTTCTGAGAATTCCCCAGATTGTACCCTGCATAAATAAGAGTTCAGCCAAACATTTGCTGCTCTTGCCTTAATTTGCACACTATCACTCTAGTGCTTATCTACATTGGCTCACAGTCGATCAACTACTCAACTTTAAAATTCCCATTTTTTTTTTGGAAGTTTCCATGGCCTTGTCCCCCTCTATCTTTATAATATTCACCAGCCCCACATCCTTCAGAAGAACTTGTAATCATTTAATTATGCCCTTTTGAGCACCCTGACTTTACCACTGGTATCCAAACCTTTCTTTGTTTAGACTTTAAGCCCTGGAATGCCCTTTCTGTACATTTTCACGGCTGTTTCCTCCTTTCAGACATCTTTAAAACCTAATCCTGTGACCAAGCTACTGTTCATCTAGCCTAATATCATCTTTGGTGTCATATTTAGTTTTAGAATGCTCCTATAAAGTGTTTTGGTACATTATATGATGTGAAAGGTTCTGTACAAGTTGTTATGGTTATAGTTATCCAAACAAAGTTATAAGACACAGAACCCTAGCCTGAAGGTCATATATCTACTGAGTTAACTGATCTTCATAAACTATGAAGACAAAACCACAAACAAGCATAGAGAATGTTGCAGAAACTCAACAGATCTGACAGCATCTGTGGATAGGGAAACTGAGTTAATGTTTTGAGTCTGGTGCGACACACCTCTTCAGAACTAAAAGGTTTTGGAAAATATTTTTTTCAATACTTTTTATAGAAACAGAGGCTCAATACAAAAAAAATTCACAGTGGCGTTCCACAAAGCAGTCATCCAGACTGTGTTTGTCAGCCCAACAACACCCACAGTTATCTCAACTACACATCCTTACACCCTACTTCTTGCAAGGATTCATTCCATCCTCTTAGTTTCTTTGTCTCCTTCGCATCCATTCTGATGATGCCACCTTCCACAATGCAGCATCTGACACCATCTTTTTTCTCAACAGAGAACTCCACAACAGTAAATTGTGGTTGTCAGGGCCCTCAGCCATGTCCATTTCTCATACATCTGTGTTCTCTCTTTCCCTTCACTCTCGGAGCAGGGAGAGGGTTCCCTTGTCCTTATTTTCCTCCCACTAGTATCCGTATTCAAAGGATGATCTCTGTCATTTCTGCCAACTTCAGCAGGATGCCACCACAAACGTATCTTCTCCTGTCCTCCATTGACAGCATTCCACAAAGACTGTTCTCATTGTGATACCTGGTCCATTCCTCCATCTGCATGGAAACTTCCTTATTCCTGCATGGCACTTTTATTTGCAGTCGCAGAACGTGTAATACTTTCCAAATCATCACCTCCCTCCTCACTGACCAAGGCACCAAACACATCTTCCAAGTGAAACATTGTTTCACTTTCAATTTGTCTACTCCATTCACTGCTCGCAATGCAGTCTCCTTTACATTATAAATACAGACTAGGTGACTGCTTTGCAGAATGACTCTGCTCTGTCTATAGAAATGACCTGACTCCTCAGTTGATTGTCATTTCAGTAAAACTCCTTGTTCTCATGCTAACATTTCTGTCCTAGGCCTCCTGCAGCTTTCCAACGAAGCACAGCGCAAACTCAAGTAGCAACAGTTCATTTTCCACTTATGCAGTTTACAGGCAAGAGGTCTCAAAATTGAATTCAATAACTTCAGAAACTAGCCACATTATGTCTGTTTTCCCATTTTTTTTACCGTTCCCCCACACAACCTTGTCTTGATTGTGTCGTATTTGCTTTGCTCTTAGCTGAAAGAGTCAGTGTGGCGCTGGAAAAGCACAGCAGATCAGGCAGCATCCGAGGAGCAGGAGAGTCAACTTTTCAAGTATAAGCCCTTTATCTTAGCTGAGAGAGCCTATTCTCTCACTTTTACTCCTTAACTTACACCCATTTTACATCTTTTTCTCTTTCTCAGCTGTCAGCACAATACACCCTTGTCTTTTGTACTGGATCTCAGTCTCTGTCAATATATATCAAAAAAAATTCCAACACCTCTCATTTCTGAAGAAGTCATTCCAGACCCAAAATGTTAACACTTTCTCTCTCCACAGATGCTGGCACCCCTACCATGTTCCTCCAGCATTCTCTGTGTTTGTTTCAAATTTCCAGCACCTGCAGTATTTTGCCTTTTGGCAAAGCTACATTGGCCTTAGTGTTACAGAACTGGAGAAGGGGTAGATTTAGGTTATGAACGTGTGGCTTTTGATCACAGCATATACATGCAATTAGACGAAGTTAGATTACTATGACAAATAATTTGGATTGGACACCGAACTCTTAATTGTGAACCTCCATATGCTTTCTGCGTTACTGCTTTTGGACTAAATTTTTATTGTGTCTCAATGAGTTTACCAGTTAAAAGCCAACGTAATGTGAGATGTTTACCCGCAAGAACTTTAAACAGCTTTCGTTGTTACCAGCAGTAAGTCTGGTGTTTGTTTTTTCACGTTTGAATCTTGCCGACTGTTGCTTCTCATATATGATACTCATTTGCCCACAAACTCTGTTTGAATTCCAATTTTCACATACAGCTGTAGTATTCTTTGCAGAAATAAAGCATCTTCCTTTATTTGTTTTTCTAGTGGCCAAATCAATGTTTATTCAGCTTGGTATTTGTTCTACCTAGTATTATTAACATTATCAGTCTAATTGTTTTGATGAATAAAGTTGTACTCTTGTTAGGCAGTCTTTGTTAAATCACGTAGTATAGAGAAGCCTTGGAGAATAGTAACATTGGGAATTGACCATATGTAACAGGAAAGGACTTAATGAGCTACTGATGTTTTTAATTCCCTGATAAGGTAATTGCTTTATTTCTGCCAATTAAAAGTTCTGTGCTTTAAAGTCAATAGCATTAGTAATATTGTTGAAAAGTTGTAGATATGCATTTTGTTCTGTACATATTCATATTATATGCACATAAACACATGCAAATTATAGTGTACATGGAGTTTTGTATGTATTTCTATGTATTTGCAAGCACAAGAATTAAAGGAACTAAAGCTTGAAGAAAGTGGCTGCACCTAATACAATGACAACGGTACAATAAGCCTTCTGGGAACACGAAGTGCATGAGAAGAGTAGAATGCAGTGACATGCAAGAGAAGGCAGAGGGACAAGGATGATGGGGATATTGATAGTGGTGAGAGAGAAGAAAATTCCTCGGGGCTTGCAACAAAGCTGCACACAATTAATAGTTACACAACAGAACTACTTAAAAGTCGCTGGAGCTGAAAGAAATGCTAGAGCAGTTGAAGAGATCTGAATAATGAGGGCTTAGATAGGTCCTAAGAGCAGTGAAGACCTCAGAAGAAATTGTATGTCACTAATAATTTATTGCAGCAGAGATTGGATGTTGAAAGTACAGAAGCAGTAGTGCAACCTTTTAGTTTTACTTATTTTTGGGATATGAACATTTCTAGCTGGTCCACTATTTGCTGCCCATCCCTAGTTGATCGTCCTTGAAACATTGGTGGTGAGCTGCTGCTTGAACTTCTTTAATTCATTTGCTATAGGAAGACCCACAATGTAGGGAGGGAGTTCCAGGATTTTGATCCAGCAATGCTGAATATTTTCAAGTCAGGATAGTGAGTAGCTTGGAGGGAAGTGTGTAGGTAGTGATATTCCCATGTATCTGCTGCCCTTACCCTTCTAGAAGATAGTGAGCTGGGGTTTGGAAGGTGCTGTCTCAGGAGCCTTGGCGAATTTCAGCAGCGCATCTTGCAGATGGTACACACTATTGCTACTGAGCATCAGTGGTGGAGAGAGTGAACATTTGTGGATTTGATACCAGTCAAGCAGGCAGTTTTGACCTGGGTCGTGTCAAACTTCTTGAGTGTTGTTAAAGCTGCAGTCTTTCATGCAAATAATGTTATCACACTCCTTGTGACTTGTAGATGGTGGACAGGCTTTGAGGACTCGGGAGGTGAGTCGGTCACTGCAAGATTACTAGCCTCCAACTTGCTCTTGCAGCCTCAGTATATAGCTAAACCAGTTCGGTTTCTGGTCGGTTATAATGCCTATGATGTTGATAGTGAGGATTTCAGTATTGGTAATGCCATGCCATTGATTATTCAGAAGCAATGGCTAGATTCTCTTGCTGGAAATGGTCCTTGCCTGTCACTCAGGTAGCATGAATGGTACTACCAAGGGGAGAAAGTGAGCACTGCAGATGCTGGAGATCAGAGTTGAAGCGTGTGGTGCTGGAAAAGCACAGCCGGTCAGGCAGCATCCGAGGAGCAGGAGAATTTACGTTCCCTGCATATGGCATTCCTGATGAAGTGCTTCAACTCAAAATGTCGATTCTCCTGCTCCTCGGATGCTGCCTGACTGGCTGTGTTTTCCAGCACCACGCTCTTCGACAATGGTGCTATCATGCCAGTCCAAGTCTGGATGTTGTCCAAATCTTATACCCTTTGTACATGGGCTGCTTCATTATTTGTGGAATTCTGAATAGCGCTAGATGTTGTGCAATCATCACTTCTAATAGAAGGAAGGTCATTAATGAATCAGCTAAAGATGGTTGGCCCAAGGACCCTGAGAAACTCCTGCAGAGATGTCCTGGAGTTGAGATAATTGACACTGAACAATCATAATCATACTCCTTTGTGCCAGGAATGATTTAAATCTACAGAGAGCTTACCCTGTCAATCCCACTGACTCCTTGAGCCAGATTAGAGCTCAGGAAACAAATCCTGCGGCACTACTGGCTTGATGAAAGTCACTTTAAAAAGCTGGAGTTGTTCCTGTGATTTTGGGCTGGAGTGCAGTTTCAAAGGATCCAGGGGAGCATAGACCCAGGAAAAAGGGTGGACCATGGTGAGCAGTCACACAGTGGCTCAGTGTTAGCACTGGAAGCTTACAACGCCAGATACCCGGGTTCAGTTCCACTTTCGGGCAACTATCTCTGTGTAGTCTGATCATTCTCACCATGTCTGTGTGGATTTCCTTCGGGTGCTCAGTTTCCTCACTTTCCAAGGTCATGCAGTTTGGTGGATTGGCAATGCTAAATTATCCGTAGTGTCCAGGGATGTGCAGGTTAAGTGGATTAGCCGTAGGAAATACAGGGTTACAGATGTGGGGTGGGATGTTCTTTGTCGGGTCAGTGTGGACCCGGGTTGAATAACCTACTTGCACACTGTTGGGATTTTATGATGGAACGGCCTTTGAAGGAGTTTCAAGATCAGGTCATTGCAAGTGAAGAATTGTAATCCCTTGTGAAGTTTTAATGAGATTTGGTGACCTTTAAATCATGACAGAATTGCTGAGATATCCAAAGGATCTGTTCGGTCTATTTAATGTGTTCTGTGGGATGATCAACCATCATTTGTTTGTTAGCCATATTTGCCTGGTAGTAATTTAGGATGTTCAAGTATAAGTCATATCTATCTTTACACAGACCGAACTCTCTTTTTCTGTCAATATTTTGTGCATCATTATTTATTTTTTTTTGTAATCAACTAGTTATTCTCTATTGATAAGAGAAACCTGGCTGGATTGTTTCTAATATCCAATCAGATTCAGTCTAAAACTTATATAATTAACCACACCACCATTCTGGTTAAATTTAAAATTTGTTGCAAGCAGTGGAAGGATGGGATTATAAAGCAATCGGTGCATCCTTCCAACTTTGGTCGTAACATCGTACTGTACATAAATCTCTTCAGTAAATTGTATTATTGCTATGTCTGCAGGTATAATGCAGTGTCTCCGAGAATTGAAATGGGAATGCTTTTGACCACTAATTTTCCTGAATAAAAAGGTATAGGAAGGATAAAGTTGACCTGAGGATTTGCTCAGGTTTTTGTTTCTTTATTTGTCCAGGCTATTCGATTGTCCCTTGAGCAATCATTACCTCCAGAGCCAAGGGAGGAGAGCATTGAACTTGTCAGCAAGCTACGCATCAGAACACCGCGTGGGGAATTCTTTGAACGGCGTTTCCTAGCAAGCAACAGGCTCCAAGTTGTCTTTGATTTTGTGGCTTCCAAAGGCTTCCCAAGGGATGAATACAAGCTGCTGAGTACTTTCCCTCGAAGAGATGTAAGTGTTTCATGTTATCTTTTCATGAGTATGCTACAGTTTATATTGTACGTGCATTCAACTTGGAAACTTTAAATACTTTCAAATAATTTGATCGTAATTCCAAACAGATTTATATTCTATTTAATTCTTTTCTTTTTACTTGCTGCTGTACAATAACATTGTGAAATACTGATCACTTTGTGTAGTTTCTGAAATATGAAGATAATGAAAAGGCAATCAGCAGCTTATTTATTAAAACCTGCTATGCAAACTTTCAAAAGCCTAACCTTTTAATTCCTTTATCAGCATTGGCTTCATATGTAGTTCTTAAAAAATTCCTCTGGACATCAACTAATATTTAGCTCTGTGTCATATATTGTAGTATCAAATGTGGTATCGTTACAGGCAGTACAGGCCTTTCGGCCCTTAGTGTTGCATTGACCTGAAAAATTAATCTGATGCCCATCTAACCTACACCATTCCATTATTATCCATACATATGTCCAATGTCAGTTTAAATGTCCTTAACTATTGTAGGCTGACCGTTCCATGCCCCTACTACTCTCTTGAGTAAAGAGACTACCCCGATGTCTGTCCTAAATCTAAAACCCCCCAATTTAAAGCTATGTCCCCTTGTGTTAGCCTTCACCGTCCGTTCTCACTGACCACCCTACCTAACCCTCTGATTATCTTATACATCTCGATTAAGTCACCTCTCAACCTTCTTCTCTCCAACGAAAACAGTCTCAGTTCCCTCAGCCTTTCCTTCTAAGACCTTCTTTTCACACCAGGCAACATCCTAGTAAATTTCCTCTGAACTCTTTCCAAAGCTTCCAAATCCTTCCTACGATGCAGTGACCAGCACTGCATGTAATACTTCAGGTGCGGCCTTACCACTGTCTTGTACAGCTGAAGCATGATCTTGTGGCTGTGAAACTCAATTCCCCCTACCAATAAACGCCAATACACCATATGCCTTCATATTGATTTCTTAGAGAAGATGACAAACAGGTGGATGAAGGTTAGGTGGTTGATGTGGTATATAAGGCATTTGATATGGTTCCACACGGTAGACTATTGCATAAAATACGGAGCTTCGGGTTTGAAGGCGATATGGCAGGTTGGATCAGAAATTGGCTCGCTGAAAGAAGACAGAGGGTGGTGGTCGATGGGAAATGTTCATCCTGGAGCTTAGTTACCAGTGGCAATCCAGTCAACCTGGGTGGCAACTTTCAGGGATTTATGCACCTGGACTTCGAGATCTTGGACACTGCCAAGAATTTTACCATTAGCCCAGTACTCTGCATTCCTGTTATTTCTTCCAAAGTGAACTACCTCATACTTTTTCACATTAAGCTCCATTTGCCACTTCTCAGCCCAGCTCTGCATCTTATCTCTGTCCCTCTGTAACCCACAACATCCTTTGGCACTATCCACAACTCTGCCTACCTTGCTGTCATCTGCAAATTTACTACCCCATCCTTCCATGCCCACCTCCAGATCATTTATAAAAATGACAAACAGCAGTGGCCACAAAAGAGATCCTTGGGGCACGCCACTGGTAACTAAGCTCCAGGATGAACATTTCCCATCAACCGCCACCCTCTGTCTTCTTTCAGCGAGCCAATTTCTGATCCAAACTGCCGTATATCACCTTCAAACACGAAACTCTGTATTTTGTGCAATAGCCTACCGTGTGGAACCTTCTCAAATGCCTTACTGAAGTCCATATACACCACATCAACCGCCTAACCTTCATCCACCTGTTTTGTCACCTTCTCTAAGAAATCAATATGAAGGCATATGGTGTATTGGCGTTTATTGGTAGGGGGAATTGGGTTTCACAGCCACAAGGTCATGCTTCAGCTGTACAAGACAGTGGTAAGGCCGCACCTGAAGTATTACATGCAGTGCTGGCCACTGCATCATAGGAAGGATTTGGAAGCTTTGGAAAGGGTTCAGAGGAAATTTACTAGGATGTTGCCTGGTGTGTCACCTTCTCTAAGAACTCAATAAGGTTTGTGAGGCACGACCTACCCTTCACAAAACCGTGTTGACTATCCTTAATCAAATGATTCCTTTCCAGATGATTATAAATTCTATCTCTTATAACCTTTTCCTGCATCTTACCGACAACCAAAGTAAGGCTCTCTGGCCTATAATTACCAGGGTTGTCCCGACTCCCCTTCTTAAACAAGGGAACAACATTTGCTATCCTCCAATCTTCTGGCACTAGTCCAGTTGACAATGATGTCATAAAAATCGAAGCCAAAGGCTCTGCAATCTCCTCCATGGCATCTCAGAGAATCCGAGGATAAATTCCATCCGGCCCCAGGATCTTATCTATTTTCAGATCTTCCAAAACTACTAAAACATCCTCTTTGTTAATCTCAATCTCATCTAATCTTGTAGCCTGTTTCTCCATATTCTCACTAAAGTTGCCCTTTTCCAATGTGAGTACTGACGAAAAGTATTCATTCATTGCTTCCCCTAAGTCCTCAGATTCCCCACACAACTTTCCACTACTATCTTTGATTGGCCCTAATCTTACTCTAGTCATTCTTTTATTCCTGATAAACCTGTCGAAGGCATTAGGGTTTTCCTTGATCCTATCCGCCAATAACTTCTCATGTCCTCTCCTGGTTCTTCTTAGCCCTCTGTTTAGATCTTTTCTGGCTAACTTATAACTCTGAAGCCCCCTAACTGAGCCTTCACGCCTCATCCTAACATAAGCCGCTGCCTTCTGCTTGACATAAGATGCAACTTCTTTCATAAACCATGGCACCCTCTCTCAACAACTACCTCCCTGTCTGATAGATAAATACTTATCAGGGACCCGCAGTAGCTGTTCCTTGAATAAGCTCCACATTTCAAGAGTGTCCACCCCCTGCAATTCATTCCCCATCCTTTGCATCCTAAATCTTGCCTAATCGCATCATAATTGTCTTTCCACCCATTATACCTCTTTCCCTGCGGGAAAATACCTATCCCTGCCCATTGCTATTGTAAACATAACTGAATTATGGTCGTTATCGTTAGAGTGCTCACCTACCTCCAAATCTAACACTTGGCTGGGTTCATTGCCTAGTACTAAATCCAGCATGGAAACAGACCCTTTGATCTAACTTGCCCATGCTGATCAAATTTCCCAAACTAAACTAGTCCCATTTGCCTGCATTTAGCCCATATCTTTCTAAACCGTTTCTGTTAATGTACCTGTCCAAATGTCTTTTAAATGTTGTCACTGTTCCCCCTTCAGTCACTTCTCTGGCACATAACGAGCCACCTGAGAGTTGCCCCTCAGGTCCCTTTTAAATCTTTTCCTCTAACCTTAAAAATATGCTCTGTAGTTTTGAACTCCCCTATCTCTAAAGAGAAAATACCTTTGCTATTCATTTTATCTATGCCCCTCGTTGATTTTATAAATTTCTTTTAAGGTCACCCCTCGATCTCCTCCACTCCAATGAAAAGATTCCAGTCTATTCAGCCTTTCCTTATATCTCCTCCAGTCCTAGCAACATCCTTGTAAATCTTCTCTGAACCCTCTGCAGTTTAATAATATTCTTCCTGTAGCAGGGCAGTCAGAAATGTACACAGTACTCTGAAAGCCTCACCAATGTCCCAACCCCAATACTCAATAGTCTGAACAATGAAGGTAAGCATGCGGAATGCCTTGTTACCTTTGACCCAACTTTCAAAGAATTATGTACCTGAACCCCAGGCCTCTCTGTTTCACAGCACTACCCAGGGTCCTGCCATTAACTATATAAGCCCTCCCCTGTTCATCTTATCGCATCTCGCATTTGTCCAGATTAAATTCCATCTGCCATTCCTCAGCTCATTTGCCTAATTGGTCAAGATCCCATTGTAATCTTAGAAAATCTTCTTCACTGTCCACTTTACCATCAATTTTGATGTCATCCACAAACTTACTATGCATTGCATCCTAAATTCTCATCCAAATCATTTATATAAATGACAAACAAGAGTGGACCCTGCACTGACTCCTGCAGAACACCGCTGGTTACAGGCCTCCAGTCCGAAAAACAATCCTCCATAACCACCCTCTGTCTCCTACCATCAAGTCAATTTTGTATCCAATTGGCAAGCTCTGCCTGAATCCTATGTGATCTAACTTTACTAACCAGTCTACCAAGCGGAACCTTGTCAAAGGCTTTATTAAGGTCCAGTTCGATCTTGTGGTATTCGAGACATATACCAGTACGTGGTATTGGGTAAGGGTTGTTTGAGGTAGTTCGCTACCCGTAATTCTCCTTTGTCTTGGCATATCCAGTGATTAATGATAGAGGATACACTACCGTACTGTATCTACAGATAAGGTATCGCTGTTGAGTTTATTGCATGGTAGCATTTGTTCAGGCATAATTACTAAGACCTTGGTTGGTACAGATAAATCTGCTCCCTCGAACAGCTAGAGTAGGCCTACTTATATCTATTTACAGACTGGGTGTGGTATTAATAAAATGGGTGGAATCCGTGTACGATGAACACGAATCCCTTCAGCACCATTATCTTCTACAACGTTCTGCATTGGTATTTCTTTTTGCTTAAAAAAAGGCAGGTGTGAAGGCTTAAGCAGGCATTCACAAATGAGAAAATGAAACAATCGAGAAGAACATCTTAACATATTGCAGGACATAGTTTATAAAGTCGTTGATCTATTGAAGTTAATTGCAGAGTGACAAACACAAACGTTATATGATGACAAGCATTGCAAGAATGATGATCCAATAGTCATCACAGTCCCCAGATTGTTTGGTTGTTCATATCAAACAAAAGCCCATTCATTCTGATTCTATTATGCTCCTGCTTGACATATCTACTTTCCAATTCAGATTTTATTAACTTTATCTGAATTTTTTTATTTATATCACATGGCCTCCACCTAGACCTGCACATTTCTGACTTGAATAAAATTGCTTAAGTATTCATGGAGTCACTTCTCCTTCTTCTGCCTTCATTAATAATCTCTATATTATCACTGCCAGTGCAATATTAATTTTAGAACAGATGGAGAATGCAATTATACTGTCCAGTATATTTTTTCTGAAGTGGAAATTACTTTAGCATTGTGCATGCATATTTTGAATGCACTTCTATTATTAAATTATAGATTTTCAGTTTTGTACATGTTTGCTTTTTGAACCAATCCAGTAGTGAATCTAGTACTTTGACTTTTCAAACAGCAGCACTAACATAAAGAGAGTGCTAGGTTGATTCATTTTGTATTTCTATACTTTACTCCTTGAAGAACAAAAGGCTTCAGATAAAGTAGAAAATAGTGTTAATGTTAATTTTAAAGGAATAATATTAGCTCCTTCCTTCATTATGAAAAGAGCTGCAGATCATATGAATTTGTTGAAATGTTTGCTATGATTCAATGTGGTGGATTAGCAGAATTGAGTGCTATATCAGTTGAACATTGCAGAATATAAATGATTTGAAAATCAATTGGAACACATATGTTGGACATAATTTCTATTGCTAGTCAAAAGGAGGCCATATCTGAATAGTATATGCTACACAAAGTCTTATGGGTGAAAAGTAGATGCATTTAATTTGAATCTTGATCCTTGATAAAATAGACTTACCTGGTAGAACAATGTTAAGACATGCTATGTGAACTGTCTCTGACTTTGTTATTTCAGTGGTGAAACCATCTGAAACTTGAGAGCAATAAGTACTTTTGATAATTGAATTGATTTAAGCATTTGTCCCATCAAAAATCCACTTTTTTATAAATGTCGTAGAGAATAAACACAATTTAAGAAATGTTTAGTGTAAAATAAATTTATTGTTTGGAGACCGGTACTTAACTAATAAATTTATAGTTATCTGATTGTCAGCAGAATTCGCTACATTTCTGAGATTAGGTTGCTCAGATTTTCACAGAAATCGGTAGAACAACCACTTGTTGATGGGCATGATAATAGTATATTAATAGGGATAGTTTCGATGAGCAACTATGCAGCATTTATGATTACAAAATATATAATTTATGATGGTGATTGGACTTTAGTCCAATTATCCCCTTGTCAAAATGCCATTTCTGCTTAAGATATGCCTTGAATTTCCATGTGCAACATCAGGAAAGATCACATAATCTTGTGTATACTTATGGTTGACCTTTTGGTAATGTCTTGACCTGTACGTATGTTTAAAATTGTTGAGCTGCTCCTGCAGGATCACAATGTCAGAGTTAGGAGGCAGAAAAGTTATTATTTTAATATGTAATAAAATTTATATTTGTAACTCACTTTAAACTTGCTTCTAACTAAAATTCTGAAACAATATAATAGCAGAGTATGGAACGTTTTAAGCTGTTTACCAAAACTAACGCTGAGATCGTGAGTTAGAGTCAAATTAACTTTATTATATTAGATTAGATTAGATTACTTCCAGTGTGGAAACAGGCCCTTCGGCCCAACAAGTCCACACCGACCCGCCAAAGCACAACCCACCCATTCCCCTACATTTACCCCTTTTACCAAACACTACGGGCAATTTAGCATGGCCAGTTCACCTGACCTGCACATCTTTGGACTGTGGGAGGAAACCGGAGCATCCGGAGGAAACCCACGCAGACACGGGGAGAACATGCAAACTCCACACAGTCAGTCGCCTGAGTCGGGAATTGAACCCGGTGCTAACCACTGTGCCACCGTGTCACCCACAAAAGTGTGGCAGAAGATACATTAATGCTAAGTTAAAATGCTGAGAAAACGTCTCTGCTCTATCAGTGTCTGTGCCTCTGGCATCCTTCAGTCTTCTCAGTCATTTGTTAGTGCACATGTTTTTCTCCTATCTTCCCTGCTGTTGACAGCTTCAAAACTTTGTTCCGCTATGCTTACAAACTCAAATTCAAGTCCATTTTCTGTCCCTTCAGTCACTTCACATTTATTACTATCTCGCAATAGTTTTTATTTTGCTTTTCAAATGATGTTTTGGCTCATGTCTTTGTAAAATTATTTTCAATTTCCATTTTCTATGAAATCTAATGAAATACATTATACCCTTCATGAAATGAGTAAATTAAGTCACTATAGAAAGATGATGATTAAAGGACTAGAATAAACTAACAAAAGGAAATTGTAAAGAGCCGCACAAAATAAGAGAATAGAAAGTTTATTTACAATAGGCCAGTATGGTGTGCTAATTAAGCTCATAGACAAGCCAAATGAACAGGAATGCCTTGCAGCGAAGCAAAACAACAGCTTTGTTTGTTGACAGATGTTCGAGTGTTATTGTCTGTTAATTGGATAATGGTGTAAACATTTGCAAACTCTGCTCTCCTTGGGGAATTCAGTGTTTGAAGGGCAACAAGAGGCATGATCCCTATGTACAGTCCATATGTATGCATTCCTCTCATAAAGACTTGCAGGTAAATAAATTGAGTTTATAATTTCATTTGGCATTTAAACTGATAGCACGAAGTTGAAAAATGTATACCTTAAAATACACCATGACCTTGAATACACCCCAGTTTGTATGGTTACAGTCGAGTGAATAGCGTTCATTAAAAGATATTTGCGTTCCATGCCGTTGTTACCAGAGTTGGTGAGCTCTGGATGCATCTGGCACCTACCATTGTTTCTTGTTCTACTCCATAGATTTGTATTATCTATAGGGATTTGAAAAGAAGTGCTGTCAAATTAGATGTAAGCTGTAAGATGAAAGTGATGTGAGTTAGAGCTAGAAAATTACCTCCTTCTGGTACATACATTTGAGTTGAGATTTATAAATCCCAATGTAATATCATTACAGTACTCTAGTGCAATTGACTGTAGCAGATGGACTCTACAGTGAGAAAACATAAACAAGAAATTCTTCGTACCTGTATCACAAAGGAAGCTTGTAGAATTTTGAAATATATAATGGATACAGTCTTTTCACCATTTAAGTATATCTTATTTGTTAATTGGAATCAAAAATTTTCCCATCAAAAATGCATTTTAAATTCATCACTCAGTTCATCATCTGAATTCAGTTTTTGGCTTAAACGTGAGTTATAATTTCCATCTGACTAGTAACATTTTTCACTGAGTTTGAATTAAATTCCTGATCTGGATTGGCTGTTCAAGTATGACAACCTTCCTGACCTCAGTGCAACAAATCAGCAAGTGGAAAAGAGAAGTTTGCAAATATAGCTGGCTAAAAGTACAATACTTTACACCTGAAGAAATGCAAGATAGTCAACTATATGAAGATGGGAAAGTGAAGTCAAATTTAACAGCAGTTTCATCTTTACCCACAAGTAAAGCAAGCAATTACCACTAGCTACCTGCAGATCATTTTCAGGTAAAAGGAAGAGGATGCATGATTCAGTTGATTTGATTCAGGCCAGAAAAGCTAACCTTGCTTTGTTGGAAAAAGCTATATCACAGTAGTTCTGTTCTGATGCAATCCCGTGTTATAAAAAAATCATGCTGGACCACTGCCTACATGTAAAATATCCCAAATTTTATAAACCCAAAGATATTTTTCCATTGTCAGAATTCACTTTTTTTTGCAGTTTCACCTAATCAGAATATTGACTTGCAATGAAAAGTACTCAAATAGAGGGGGAAAAAACCTACCATGTTTTGTGTTAGCAATGACACAGAAAGAAAAAGCTGCTAATGATTAGAAATTCCAATTCACCCCACTTCAAAGCTTCATTGGGTAAATTCTAATTTTCCAACAAGGTAAGTTTGGATATTACAGCAAGGTCCATACCCAAAGGAAGAAAACAAAATGGCATGGATAGCTGGTACTATTTTTGGAGATCTGCTACATTGCAGAAACATTGTTTTGACAGCTGTGGTGTTCACATGAAATGCCTGCAGAATGAAAAATGCAGTTCATATTTTTATTGTGAAAATATCTATGAACCAGCCAAAGAGTCATCTAGACTCGAAATTATAAGCTTGCTCTCTCTCCATGATGCTGTCTGACCCACTGTGATCTCCAGTATTGGTTGTTTTCAGTATAGATTCCAGCAGCTGGAGTAATTTACTCCAAAATTAAATTTGGTGCAATTTATGCTGTGGAATGGCACTTCAACAAATATTTAGTACCTGTAAAGTTGTAGTGCTAGTTTCACTTGATGTACCATAAGCAATGCATGTGCTCCATTTATCATAGGAAACACTAAAACCAGAAACTATTGCCAACCAGTTCTTGCATGGTCAGAGCATCCCTACCAATAGGGGAAGTAGCTACATCTGCGATTGCCAGCAATTTGTTTGAATTAATTATATTAGGAACTTCTGTCTAATAATGAAAACAATAGTGCTAGGCTTGACCATGTCACAGTTCGTGAGAGTAAGGAAAACAGTCCAACAATGGATCCAGCAGGCGGGTAGTAGATTGTAAAATGGACATTTTGCTGCAGCAGCCGCAACCAGTTTTCATTTCTATCACACCTTTAAAACATTCAAAGGTACTTCAACAAACAAATTCCTGTCCTAAGCCATGAGATATTAGGACCAGTGATCAAAAGCTTACTTTAAGAAGTAGGCTTTAAGAGTATTTTGAAGGGAACAAGAAAGTTTCAAGAATTTTAGAATGAGAATTCCTGCATTTAGCATTGAGGCCATTGAAAGCACTGTTCCAAAAAGTAGGGCGGATAGAGGATACACAAGGGGGTCAGGATTGCAGAGTGTTATGGTCCTTGCTGGTACTACTGGACAAGTCAAATCTAAGAATGAAATCTGGCTTGATTCATCATGTGTTTTTTTTATCATTAATATGGTGGTTGGTCACTGAAATATATTCACATGAGACTGCAGGTACTTTCTAACAAGTATTTGTTATTACACAAACAAATCGAGCAATAAAAACCAAAAGAACTGTGGATGCTGTAAATCAAGAAACGAAAACAAACGTTGGTGGAAAAACTTAGCAGATTTGGCAGCATCGGTGAAGAGAAATCAAAGTTAACGTTTGGGGTTTGATGACCCTTCCTCAGAATCAAGTTATATATTTTAAGAGTTAGAAAGATCTTAATATAAACATTAAAATAAAGTATCAACTTGTTTCCAAACACTATTCATTACAGAGACTCGTGCCCAGAGAATTTATACTCCTATTTCAACTCTTTAAGCTTCTAATTAACTGATTCCTTTCAGTTTCTTTCTCTTGAGCAAAAGAGAGAACTTTATGATGGTATCAATTTTTCATAATTCTGATGGCCTGGTGTTTTTCCACTCTTAACAATCTTAAAATTTCAGTCCCAATTTCTCTTTGCTTGGAAACATCATAAATAGAAAAACACTGCTGTTGCAGTGACTGGTTACTTCTGAACCAAAATCTGCTCATAAAGAAACTAAAACTTTCTTCTGAACTCCACTCTTTATTCTTCCCAAATAAAACTTTGATGTTTTTTGAACTGAATTCAATACAAGGTTAATTACTTCAAACATTTACACTGCATAAAAACGTTAATCTGTTAACATTCCAGAGGTTCTGACTTGAGGGTTCTCCCAAACCCTTATTGACAATCAGGTGTTTTCTTCAACTGGTACATTTAGCTCACTGTTCCAGAATGAATTTCTGGCCTTTTGAAAACTCTTCTGCAACACTAACTGACATCCATTCATTTTTTTACAAAAACAATTTAAATACTAAACATGATAATGTTTTTCACACACCTTCCATCACAAGAGATAGGAAGAGGCAAAGTCACAGAGGCATTTTAAACAGTAATGTAATCGTTAAAATTAAGGCATTGTCAATGTAGGTCAGCAAAAATGGCTGATTGGGAAGCAAGCCTGGAGTTAGGATATGAGATGCAGAACATTAGATGAATTCAAGTTTATCAAGGGAAATTGACCATTGGGATTATAAACTTAAGAAGTAATAAAGACAGATCCGAGTTTCAGCAGCTGATGGGATGAGGTGAATAGTATTAGGGAGATAAATGCATATAGTTATGATGAGGATATGGGGTCAGAAGCACAGTTCAGGGTCAGTTAGGTCACCAATGATCTGGTTCAGTTTAGACAATGACTAGGCAGAGAAGTAGAGTTGCTGGCTCAGGAATGAATTTGTCTTCAGTCTCTACCAATGACACTGATTTTCTCCAAGATTGATTTCAGGTAATTTCTTATCATCTGATGATGGATATTAGATGAGAAGTTTGACAAAGAGAACAAAGAAAATTTATGGCCCAGGAACAAGCCCTTCGGCCCTCCAAGCCTGAGCTGATCCAAATGTACTGTCTAAAACTGTCGGTCAATTCCTAAGCATCTGTATCCCTCTGCTCCCCACCTACTCATGCATCTGTCCAGATGCATCTTAAATTAACCTACTGTACCTGCCTCTACCACCTCTGCTGCCAACGCGTTCCAAACGCCCACTACCCTCTGTGTGAAGTACTTACCGCGTGTATCCCCCTTAAACTTTCCACCTCTCACTTTGAAAGCATGACTTCTCATTATTGAATCCTTCACCCTGGGAAAAACTTGTCTCTATCCACCCGGTCTGTACCCTTCATGATTTTGTAAATCTCAATCAGGTCCCCCCTCAATCTCCTTTTTTTTTCTAGTGAAAATAAACCTAACCTACTCAACCTCTCTTCATAGCTAGCACCTTCCATACCAGGCAACATCCTCGTAAACCTTCTCTGCACCCTCTCCAAAGCGTCCACATTCTTTTGATATTGTGGCGACCAAAACTGTGCACAGTATTCTAAATGCGGCCGAACCAATGTCTTGGACAATTTTAAGATGACTTGCTAGCTCTTGTACTCAATACTCCGTCCAATGAAGGCAAGCATACTATATGCCTTCTTGACCACTCCACCTGTGCAGCAACCTAGAGGGTACAATGGACCTGCACTCCCAGATCTCTCTGCCCATCAACTTTTCCCAAGGCTCTTCCGTTCATTGTATAATTCACCTTAGAATTCGACTTGCCTAAATGCATCACCTCGCATTTGTCTGGATTGAAAGCCATCTGCCACTTTTCCGCCCAACTCGCAGGCTATGTATATCTTCCTGTATTCTCTGACAGTCCCTTATGCTTTCTGCCACTCCACAATCTTTGACACAAATCGGAGTAATTTGGAAAATTGATTGTGTAATGCTTTTAAAGCGCACAGTTTTTGACCATTTGTATTTTTGTAGCTTTGAGATTTTGACTTTCAAGTTTTCCTGCCCTATTTTGATGTTTTGATTTGTGTACAAGCAGACATTGTCCTTGAAATATATTATGACTTGGACAGTCAGGAGAGACCATGCGGAACAAACCAAGCTGCTGGAAAAGGGAGATGAGGAATAGGTTGAAGAGCAGTGAGAGGCCACATCGGCTAGGGCTACAAACAAACATTTCTTCACCTTAATCTCAGCATGTAATAAATAAAGTGTGAGATGTCTCTGCCTCAGTAAAGATATTATCACTGGAATCTTCTGCCTACTGCAGCCACAACTGCTACTTCAGAGCAAGGCAAAGACAACCTTGTCAAATGCTCTTGAAGGTGACCATGCCAATGAACTAATCTATCTAGCTGTTCATAACATCTTGCATCTTTCTGTTCACTGGTTCACAAGGTTGCTTATTCAGTAAAAAGATCTGTTTTATTCTCTTGCCAGGTGGATTGAACATATTACATTTCCCTATGACGTAAGGTATCATTGCTTGCACGCATGTCTCTTGACTGGTGCTGGATTTTAACCATGCCCATGTCAAAACTGAAAAGAATTCCATACCCAGACTGTGTGTAATCAGTAGCAAAAGACGATGCAGGGCAATGCCCAGTAACCTGAAGCAGTTATTAAAACTTTATTTATTTATTCATTCTCTTGTGGAACGTTGGCTTCGCAGGCTGGCCAGCATTAATGCTTGTCTCTAGTCATCCTTGAGCCACCACAGTAAACTAAAGAGTGTGTAATCCAATAATAACATGGCGGATCGTGCACAACTCATGTCCTTGTGCACAAAGATTGATCAAGACTGGTATCCTGAAACATTGTTTCTCCTGCCTGGATTGTTCTGGAGGACCCCTGGAGTCCTTTGAGTTGGTGTCAAGATTCATGTTTTGCCTCATGCTACAGAACTACACCAACCTGAAGGGGATAATACTTACACATCTGCTATACTGTGAGCAACTGATGAACAGAATCATAAGGGGGACACAAATTAGATAAAGCCAGGCCTGTAGCACTCTAGACAGCCCCTTTCTGTCCACTTAGACATGATCTAATCAGAGCATGATTGTAATTGCATCAACAGCAATAACTACTATGTATGTAGAAGCGTTAATGTAATGCAACATTGTCAGAGTAATAAAAAAACAAATGTGACACTAAACCACATAAGGAAGTGGTAGATCAGAAGAACAAAAGTTAGATCAAAGTGTTATCAAGGAATTACTTAAAGGAGGAAAATTAGGTGGAGAGGTGAAGAGATTCAGGCAGGGAATCCAAAATTTAGGGCCTAGGCTACTGAAGTCACATCCACGCGTGGGCAAGTGTTTAAAGTCAGGGAAGCTCAGAAAGCCAGGTGAAAGTGAGCACTGCAGGTGCGAGAGAGTCCAGTTGAAAAGTGTAGTGCTGGAAAAAGCACAGCAGGTCAGGCAGCATCTGAGGAGCAGGAGATTCTACATTTCAGGCATAAGCCCTTCATCAGGAATGTGGAGGGGCAAGGGGACCGAGAGATAAATAGGGGGAAAGGTAGGTGGGATGACAGTAGGTGGAAGCAGGTAGGTGATTCTGATAGGTCGGTGGGGAGGGTGGGGCGGATAGGTGGGGAGGAAGATGGACAGATAGATCCTCATTTACAGCATCCATTGCCCTCAATGTGGCCTCCTCTACACTGGGGAGACCGAGCGCCAACTCATGGAGAGGTTGAGGGAATATCTCTGGTCCAACCAACCCCACAGCCCTGTAGCCAACCACTTCAACTCCCTGTCTCCACTGCCAAATCAAAGGCACCTACTGACTGGAGAAAGAGCATGTCACCTTCTGCCTCAGGACCCTACAACCACATGGCATCATCATTGATTTCACCAGTTTCCAAATCTCCCCACCCACCACTTCATCTCAGATCCAACTTAGCATTGCCCTCCTGACCTGACCTACCTGTCCATCTTCTTACCCATCTATCCGCTCCTCCCTCCTAACCAACCTATCACAGTCACCTCCTACCTGCATCCACCTATCACCATTCCATCTATCTTTCCCTGTCCCACCCCACCCCTTATTTATCTGTCAGCCCCCTTCCCCCTCCACATTCCTGATGAAGTGCTTATGCCTGAAACATCAACTGTCCTGCCCTTTGTGCTCAGAAAGCTAGAATTAGATGACCTCAAATATCTCAGAAGGTTGCAGGAAATTACAGAAATAGAGAGGGGCAATGCTCTGGAGAGATTTGAAAATAAGAATGAGAATTTTAAAATTAAGGTGTTGATTGACCAGTAGTTAATATAGGTTACTACTCAAAGATGGTATGTGAATGGAATTGATTGCAAATTAAGACATGGGCAGAGGTTTTGGATGACCTCAAGTTTACAAAGCATGCATGTGGGAGAGGAGCCAGAACTGTACTGGAGTAGGCAAGTTCAAGGTTCAAACCAATGAAAGTTTCAATGGGTGATGAACTGAGACAGGGATAAAGTCAGGTAACTGCAGGAGGTAAAAGTAGGCTCTCTTTGTGATCGTGGAATACATGATCAGAAGCTCATCTCAAGTTCAAATATGATATCAAGGTTAAAACAGTGTGGTTTACTTGGAGAGAGAATCATTTGTTACAAAATGGAGTTTGAAGTAGTGGAGTAAAAAAGCTACAGTTTTCCTAGTATTTAATTTGTATACATTTCTGTTTATCGAATACTGGATGTCACATAAGCAGTCTAATAACTTAACAATATAGAGAGAGAGACTGGTGATAAGTAGAGTTGATCCTGTCAGTACACCCTTTATTATTTGTTTTTGAAATGTGGGTATTGCTGGGTAGGCCAGCATCTATTGAGATCTGAAGTTGCCCTGGGAAGGTCATGTTGATCTGCAATCTTGAACTGCTGCTGCTGCTGCCCTGGGGGCATAGGTACACCCAGAGTGCTATTAGGAAGAGAGTTCCAGGATTTTGATTCAGCACCAGTGAAGGATCAGTGCTACAGTTCCAAGTCAGGAGGCTATGTGACTTGGAGGGGAGCTTGCAGGTGTTGGTGTTCCCATGCATCTGCTGCTCTTGTCCTTATAGATAGTAAATGTCACAGGTTTGCTGTTAAGGAGCCATAGTGAGTTATGCAGTACATCTTGTGGATAGAACACACTGCTGCCACTGTACATCAAAGATGAAGATCGTAGATGGGGTGTGGGTTGAACGGGATACTTTGTTTCTGGATGGTGTTATTGGAGATGCATCCATCCAGACACGTGGAGAACATTCAATCATATTCCTGGATTGTGCATTGTAGATGGTAGATGGATACTGTGGAGTCAGGAGGTAAGTTAGTCACTGCAAACTTCCTGGCCTCATGCTCTTTTCTCCACTGTTCTTATATGGCCCGTACAGTTCAGTTTTTGATCAGTGGTAATCTCAGAATGTTAGTAATGGGGGATTCAGAGATGATCTTGCTATTAAGATTCTGGAGAAATGGTTGGATTCTGCCCTGATCGAGATGGTCATTGCCTGGAAGTTGAATGGGGTGAATGTTACTTACCAATCATCAGATCGTGCTTGGATGTAGACCAGATGTTGTATATGAAAAGAGGTTGCTTCAGTATCTGAGGATTCGCAAATATGCTGAACGTTGTGAGGATGAAGCAGCTGAAGATGGTTGGATATAGGACACCAATATAATGAACTTGTGTAATAATATAAAAGCGAAGTACTGAAGATCTGAAAAAGAAACAAAGTACTACATAAATTTGGCATCTCTGGAGAGAGAGAGAGAGAAAAACAGATAACATTTCAAGTTTAGTGACTCATTTTTACAACTGAAATTGCTGGGAATTTATTTTACATTGTTGATAAAGGGGGATAAGGAGCAAATAATTGGTGAGGATGTCCAGTGGAAAAAGTAAAGGGAACGTTACTGGAGTGTTTAGTGCCTGTGTCAAGATTCATGGTGTTCTGCTTCATGCTGCAGAACTGCACCATCTTCTAGAGGAAAAAGTTAAGAGGAGGACACCATGGAGTCAGCAAGACCTCGAGACGAAGGCAAGATCTGTCATACATAGCTAATTTTGTTTTGAAATGTACAGTTTAAATTCTAAAGTTGTCAGCTTTAAACAGTCTTAACAAAGTCTTCAGTGGAAGAGTGATTGGGCTTAGTTATATAATGAAGCAGGTGAAATGGATCTTCTATGTGCTGGGCAGGGGCAGCCATGGCTGACGAGGGAAGTTAAGGACTATATAAAGATAAAAGAGAAGAAGTATAACATAGCAAAGATGAACGAGAAGCCGGAGGACTGGGAAACTTTTAAAAAAACAATAGAGGATAACTAAAAAGGTAATATGTGGAGAATAAAATGCGGTACGCAGGCAAACAGGCCAAAAATATAAAGGTGGATAGTAAAAGATTTTTTAGGTATGTGAAAAGAAAAAAAATGGTTAAGACTAAAATTGGGTCTTTTAAGACTGAAACGGGTGAATTTATTATGGGGAACAAGGAAATGGCAGAAGAGTTGAATAGGTACTTTGGATCTGTCTTCACTGGGGAAGACACAAGCAATCTCCCAGATGTAATAGTGGCTGAAGGATCTAGGGTAATGGATGAACTGAAGGGAATTTATATTAGGCAGGAAATGGTGTTGGATAGACTGTTAGGTCTGAAGGCTGATAAGTCCCTGGAACCTGATGGTCTACATCCCAGGGTGCTTAAGGAGATGGCTCTAGAAATCATGGGCGCATTGGTAATCATTTTCTAATGTTCTAAAGATTCAGGATCCGTTCCTGTGGATTGGAGGGTGTCTAATGTCCCACTTTTCAAGAAGGGAGGGAGAAAGAGAAAACAGAGAATTATAGACTGGTTAACCTGACGTCAGTGGTGGGAAAGATGTTGGAGTCAATTATAAACGATGAAATTATGACTTATCTGGATAGCTGTAACAGGATAGGTCAGAGTCAACATGGATTTACGAAGGGGAAATTATGCTTGACTAATCTTCTGGAATTTCTTTGAGGATGTAACTATGAAGATGGACAAGAGAGAGCCAGTGGATGTAGTGTACTTGGACTTTATCAAAGGCTTCCTGAAAGTCCACAGAGGAGATTAGTGAGCAAAACTAGGGCACATGGTACTGGGGGCAATATACGGACTTGGATTGAAACTTGGCTGACTTACAGGAAGCAAAGAGTAGTGATAGACGGGTTCCTTACAGAATGGCAGGCGGTGACCAGTGGGGTACCACAATGTTCGGTGCTGGGACCGCAGCTGTTTACAATATACATTAATGATATAGATGAAGGCTTTAAAAGTAATATTAGCAAATTTGCTGATGACATAAAGCTGGGTGGCAGGGTGAAATGTGAGGAGGATGTTATGAGAATACAGGGTGACTTAAACAGGCTAGGTGAGTGGACAGATGCATGGCAAATGCAGTTTAATGTGGATAAGTGTGTGGCAAGAACAGGCAGGCAGATTACTATCTAAATGGAGCTAAGTTAAGGGGAAGTACAACGAGATCGAGCTGTTCTTGTACAACAGTCAATGAAAACAAGCATGTAGGTACAGTAGGCAGTGAAGAAAGCTAATGGCATGCTGGCCTTCATAACAAGAGGAATTGAGCATAGGAGCAAATAAGTCCTTCTGCAGCTGTACAGGGCCCTGGTGAGACTGCACCTGGAGTATTGTGTGCAGTTTTGGTCTCCAAATTTGAGGAAGGACATTCTGGCTTTTGAGGAAGGACATTCTGGCTATTGAGGGAGTGCAGCGTAGGTTCACTAGGTCAATTTCCAGAATGGCAGGACTATAATATGTTGAAAGATTGGAGCGACTGGGCATGTATACACTTGAGTTTAGAAAGATGAGAGGGAGTCTGATTGAGATGTATAAAATTATTAAAGGATTGGACACTCTGGAGGTAGGAAGCATGTTTCTGCTGATGGGTGAGTCCAGAACCAGAGGACACAGTTTAAAAATAAGGGGTAGGCCATTTAGAACAGCATTGATGAGGAACTTCTTCACCCAGAGAGTGGTGGATATATGGAATGCTCTGCCCCAGAAGGCAGTGGAGGCCAAGTCTCTGGATACTTTCAAGAAAGAGATGGATAGAGCTCTTAAAGATAGTGGAATCAGAGTTATGGGGATAAGGCAGGAACAGGAAACTGATTGTGGATGATCAGCCATGATCATAATAAATGGTGGTGCCGGCTCAAAGGGCCGAATGACCTACTCCTGCACCTATTGTCTATTGGGCAGCTAGGCCTTTTGTGTTAGGAACATATAAACTAGCCAATTTTGTGCAATTTTGCACTTCAACTTATTATAGAGTGCTGAATGTTGATGATTAAGGGAGTTAGAAAGGACAGAAAAGAAGTGCTCCTTTGTTTTGGGTTTTTATAACTTTACAGCCCCCAAGAATTAGTTCTTATTGTAGTACATGAGAACTAGCTAGCTATTTGATAACTATCTGTTAATTGTCTAAGGTGGAATCCATTCCTAATTGTGTAGCATTTACTGATAAAATTATTGAAATATTATAAAAGTAAAAAATTGAATAAAATAATTAAGCAGTTACATAAAGTTGATTAAGCTGTAGCATCTGAGAGCTCCAAAATGCCCCTGTGATCGAGGTCAAACAATTCTGCTGTAAGCATTTGAGGTTTATGCAGCTTTTGCTCAGCTAGTGTGAACTGTAGGCTGAACTACAGACATTGCAATACCTCAGGCAGAGGGAAAGTTATTTGGAATCTTTGTATCAAGAGATAATCACACCTCTTATAATAGGGTCTTCTGATTTGTTAAAGGACTGCATTCAGTCATTAGTGTGACTGCAACTGAGACTGGTTAAGAAATCAATAGCTCAGGAGCCATAGGAGTCCTAACGTTTACAGTTATTTGACAGGTTCAAGGTTCTTCAAGCTTGTTTGAATAAGGGTGAGGGCTACAGAGTGGACTGACTACTCTACACAAAATTATTCAAATAGAGTCATAGAGGGGAGAACAAAAAAAACATAGCAGTAGATGAGGAATGGACACCGTTCATTGCATCAAAAAATATAAGTCCTGAGGGGGTAGTGTTGTCTGTGCAGTTCCAGGGATCAAAACATCTCCTCAGCTGCAATGAACTTGCAGTGAGTGGGGGAGAATCCTGTCATTATGGTCCATGTAGGTACAAATGTCATTGACAGAACAAAGAAAGAGGTTCTGCATATTCAGTATGAGAATCTAGGCACCAAATTAAGAAGCAGAACCTCAAGCTCAGAGTCTTTGGATTCTTTCCTGATCCATGTGCAAATTGGTATAGGGCAAATCAAATTAGAGGGATGAATGCATGCCTTAAAGACTGATTTGGGAGAAGTGAGCTCTGATTCATGTGGCAGTTGTACCAGAATCAGGGAAAGTGCCCTGATTGTACAGGTTCCACTCTCCACCTGAACTGTACTTGGGCTAGTGTTCTTGTGAGCCACATAACTAAAGAAGTAGAGAGGAATTTAAATTGAACAGTGGGGTCAAGAGATCAAATTTGGGAAGATGTGATAAATCAAAGAGTGGAGACAATACAAAAGAGAAAGGTGTTAATACTGCAGCAAGGGATTTGAACACATGGAAGGTTCAAAGCTCATAAAGCAGGGTTCAGTTGTGCCATGATGGCTAGAATCTACATGTCCACATCAGTAGCAGCATTCTATTTTTGCATCATCAATCTGAATAAATGATGAAGGTTGAGGTGATATCCAGCATTTCCTCAAGGACCTTCTCAGCCTCTCATCTGTACTGGTATTTTCCAAGGGATCCAGGCTCTGTGGATGATTGCCCATATTGAAGTCGAGGCCAGTCAGATGTCCAGGAATCATAGGTTAGGTGCAGTTTCCACTCCAACAGGTTATCCCTGTGCTGTTGGCCAGGGTGAGATAAGGCCTCTCTAATGTGGATGTGCCTCATGGTGTCACAATACACAAGTCGTTAAAGAGTTCCTTACCATTATCCAATTCGACTTTCACTTGAGCCAATAAGATCCAACACTTCACATTCTGCAACACCTCTGAGTGAGCTTCTTGTCTCCACATAATCCACCAGATTATGGCCTCAAGTTGCTTCTTTCCATGAACCATTTTATGAGGCTGCCCTCCAACTATTAGTTCAGCAACATAGGTGTGACCAATTATGTCCAGCCACTTGATGACTCTACAGGGTTCAGGATCCTGTCTCCTATTTCTGACCCCTGATATTCTGATTCTGTAAAATTCTTGCCTCAGTTGAAAGGTCAGTCTATATCCTTGAGACCATTTCATGTTTTTCTTCTCAGTGCTTCTCTCTCCGTCCTCTTGGGCATCATCACAAATGCCTGGTTTAGTATCATGTGATGCTGCCCATGCATTGACCAGACATCATCTTCAGAAAGTGTGGTGAGCCCAAGGAGATCATCCACGGTAAGGATTGAGGACAGAGTGTGTGGAAAATAGTCTGCAGATAAGTGGGATGCTATTTTAAGCATAAACCAATTCCAGAAGGTACTAGGACCACTTTTGTTTTCTCTCAGATGCTCATGTAGAGTTTGGTTTGAATTGTTAGCACTGTCTGTATCCTATGGATGATAGAGGGTAATGCAACTCTTAACAATGCTACAGGCCTTCCAAAGTTCATTTGAACTCCTGCTCACTGAAAGTCTGATATGGAACACCAGAACAGATAAACAAATCATGTGCTGGCACATTGATTATAGTTGAGAACTTACGGCCACAAGTGAGAATGGCCTGCATTAACTATGGGAACATGCTCAGTCTGATTACTGCTGGAGTCAAGGACCATAAAAGCTATTGCAAGGACCACTAGAGGTCTCTTGGTGACCTGGAATCCCATGCTGCAGTGAGGTCACTTTCACCAAATTATACCTTTCACAGACTTGACAGTAGTCATCAATATTAATAAGTATCCAGGGACAGTAACACTGCTTTCTGATCAGAGCAATTATGTTTTGCACCGTTTGATGTCATGCTTGATTTTGAACTATTACGATCACGTGACCTTGAGGCTATCAGGAAGGATGTGTTGCTTCACCCCTCTTTCCCTGTCATGAAGCAGTTGATGACTTCATCCTCCTCCATTCATCACCTCAACATTTTCTATGCCTGTTTGGACCTCTTCATCAGCCAGCACTGGGTTGGTGGATATTGGGTCTTCCAGTACTAGTGCAGTTGAAGCTGTCTGAGGTCATGTTTCAAGGTAGTTGCAAAAATGAAACCAAACCTGACTCTACTTGACTGGATTTTATTCTTAGGTCCATTGGTGACACTGTGCTGAATCTCAGGCAAAATGTCATGGGGAATCAAGGTCAAAACTTTGCCTTTGACTTGGGACAAGGCATCAGCCATCGACCCCCTTCAGCTCGGTAGAGGTGATTTCCCTCCTGTGCCCATCTTTCAACTGAGGGCATCAGCATTTGCATTACTTTTGCCTGACTGGTACCAGATCTGGAATTGAAACTGACTGAGTTCACTGGCTATTCTGTTGTTACAAGATGTTTGAACATTTGAAAGTAACTGATGGGTTGTTGTCTGTAAATGCTTCAAACTCTGCACCAGAGTGTCTCTGAACGTTTGTGAAATAGCCAACATCAAAGCTAGCAGTTCATACTGGAGTAATTCTCCATTTTTGTCTTGTTTGGCTTCTGACCCTGTCTGGTATAGCAAAAGATTCCTGAAGAAGGGCTTATGCCCGAAACGTCGATTCTCTTGTTCCTTGGATGCTGCCTGACCTGCTGCGCTTTTCCAGCAACACATTTTCAGCTCTGGTATAAGCAATAACCATTTTCCTGCTTTTGGATCTCTGACCGCAACACTTCTAATCCAAGAAAGCAGGTATTGCTTCCTAATATGAGATGGAGATGGAAATTTTTGTGGTCAAGGACAAGTTATGAGACAAGTTTTTGCTTGAGCACCCAAAAGGATTCTTCATGCTGGGGTCCAACTCTGACATTTTGTGTGCCTCATATATCCTTCCCCAACCAGTCCTTCAGAATTTTCCAATTTCTTCAGCAAATCATGGAGTGGAGCGGCCAAATGTCATAGCCTCGAGTATCCATCGAGACCAAAGAACCCATGCAGTACCCTCCCTGTCTTAGGTTAGGGACACTCCCCCACTGCTCAGATTTTCTCTTGTCAGGAGTAACTCCTTCCTTTTGTAACAAAGTGCCCAAGGTACTACACTTTTGTCTGGGAAAGTTGGCACTTTTCTGGTTTAACTTTCATATTAAACTGCAACAAGCAAGCTAAGACGATGTCTCGTCTTTCAAGAGTCTCTTCAAATGTCAAGTTGTAAATGAATATATTATGTAGATACATAAGGAGAGACTGAAAATACAGGTCACCAAAAGCTTTCATGTGCCTGAAGGTACCAGTGGTAATTCCTATCCTGTGAGCATTAACATCTTTCCCTTGAATCCTCACTTAACTGAGATCTTAAGACTTTCTCAGCTTTGAATAACCAAATTCTAACCAAATATTCCTGGTCTGGAATTTTCAGAAACTAAATTATTTCACTGGGGTAACCAATTTCCTTAACTACTCTGAATAATCTCCTTTTCTAGGAGAGATACTGTACTGATATCTGACATCCATTCAGGTGGTCTTTGAACTGCCCAAAGTCTTTTCAATCTCTTGGTTTTTCTCAACTAAAGTCATTCCTTGATTATTCTAAACCAGAAACAAGCTTATGTCTTTTGATGATTTCTATTCCTTCTTATAAATCCCTTTAATATATTTTAAAAAAACTTACATTAATATTTCAAGAAGCTTTCAGTTATCTGCTGTATGGCACATACTGGTTTAAAATCATGGTGCTGAAAAGACTGACCTTATTATTTATTAAACCCCTTCACATAAGTAGACTAACATCTATGTGACGCTAGTTTAAAATTGATATTGATTTATATAAATCACGCACACACCTGGTGAGAATGGGAATCAGCAACCTCTTCTAGGTCTCATCCAACTTGCCAATGTCCATCCTTAAAATGAGGTTAGAGGTGTCTCTTGCAGTTCGTCCACAGATGGAATCAAGGGTAGGTGTAAAGACACCTATGTGAAATCTTGGATAGAAGTAAACATCTTTGTTGCTGAAATTAGCAATCTGCATAGGTACCTACTTTTTATTAGATTAGATTACTTACAGTGTGGAAACAGGCCCTTTGGCCCAACAAGTCCACACCGACCCGCCGAAGTGCAACCCACCTTACGTTTACCCCTTACCTAACACTACGGGCAATTTAGCATGGCCAATTCACCTGAGCTGCACATCTTTGGACTGTGGGAGGAAACCAGAGCACCCGGAGGAAACCCACGCAGACATGGGGAGAACATGCAAACTCCACACAGTTAGTCGCCTGAGGCGGGAATTGAACCCGGGTCTCTGGCGCTATGAGGCAGCAGTGCTAACCACTGTGCCACCGTGCCGCCCATGTTTATTTCCCACAGTGATGGCTGGCATAAGCCTTTCAAGAACAGAGATGGTACTGGCAGGTAAAAGAACAGCTCATTTCCCTTCTTCTCAGACAGTTCCAGGGTACCCTATAGGCTGATGCATCTTTAGTGCATGGACCGTAAAGTAAGAAATAATGGGAACTTTTCAAGAAAACACAGCAATAATAATTGGAAATTTAAATATAGGTATAGACAGTGCCAAAGTCAGATGGCCAAAGGTAGTCTAGATGAGGACTTCATAGAATTATTTTGGGATAATTTCTTATAACAGCATGTTTTGAACAAGAGAGCAGACTAGATTTGGTATTGTGCAATGGAATAATGAATGATCTAACAATGAAGGCACCCCTACGTGGCAACAATCATAGTATGATTGAATTTCACAATCAGATTGAGGGAGAGGGGAATGGGTCCGACATCTTTTTTCAACTTAAATAAATGCAGTTATGCGGGCATGAATGCAGAATGATTAAACAAATGAGATTAAAATACAGGAATACAGATACAGTGGCAAACTTATAACTTTCAGAATGCACAGTATTTTTCAAGAGATTGGACCTACCATCCATGGTTAACTAGAAAAGTTAAAAATTGTACCAGACTTAGAGTCATAGAGATGTACAGCATGGAAACAGACCCTTCGGTCCAACCTGTCCATGCCGACCAGATATCCCAACCCAATCTAGGCCCACGTGCCAGCACCCAGCCCATATCCCTCCAAACCCTTCTTATTCATATACCCATCTAAATGCCTCTTAAATGTTGCAATTGTACCAGCTCCACCACTTCCTCTGGCAGCTCATTCCATACACTTACCACCCTCTGTGTGAAAATGTTGCCCCGTAGGTCTTTTATATCTTTCCCCTCTTACCCGAATCCTATGTCCTCTAGTTCTGGACTCTCCAACCCCAGGGAAAAGACTTTGTCTATTTACCGTATCCATGCCCCTCATAATTTTGTAAACCTCTCAGCCTCCGACACTCAAGGGAAAATAGCCCCAGCCTGTTCAGCCTCTCCCTATAGCTCAAATCCTCCTACCCTGGCAACATCCTTGTAAATCTTTTCTGAACCCTTTCAAGTTTCACAACATCTTTCCGATAGGAAGGAGACCAGAATTACATGCGATATTCCAACAGTGGCTTAGCCAATGTCCTGTACAGCTGCAACATGACATCCCAACTCCTGTATTCAATACGCTGACCAATAAACAAAAGCATACCAAATGTCTCCTTCACTATCCTATCTACATGCAACTTTCCACGGTCTCTTTGTTCAGCAACTCTCCCTAGGACCTTACCATTAAGTGTATAAGTCCTGCTAAGATTTGCTTTCCCAAATTGCAGCACCTCGCATTTATCTGAATTAAACTCCATTTGCCCATTGGCCCATCTGGTCAAGATCCTGTTGTAATCTAGGTAACCCTCTTCGCTGTCCACTACACCTCCAATTTTGGTGTCATCTGCAAACTTACTAACTGTACCTCTTATGCTCGCATCCAAACCATTTATGTAAATGACAAAAAGTAGAGGGCCCAGCACCGATCCTTGTAGCACTCCACTGGTCACAGGCCTCCAGTCTGAAAAACAATCCTCCACCACCACCCTCTGTCTTCTACTTTTGAGCCAGTTCTGTATCCAAATGGCTAGTTCTCCCAGTGTTCCATGAGATCTAACCTTGCTAATCAGTCTCCCATGGGAAACCTTGTCGAACGTCTTACTGAAGTCCACATAAATCACATCTACCGCTCTGCCCTCATCAATCCTCTTTGTTACTTCCTCAAAAAACTCAATCAAGTGTGTGAGACATGATTTCCAACGCACAAAGCCATGTTGACTATCCCTAATCAGTCCTTGCCTTTCATAATACATGATTGGATTCCCTCCAACGACTTGCCTACCACTGACATCAGGCTCACTGGTTTATAGTTCCCAGATTGTCCTTACCACCTTGTTCAAGCAGTGGCACTACGTTAGCCAACCTCCAGTCTTCTAGCACCTCACCTGTGACTATTGATGATACAAATATTTCAGCAAGAGGCCCAGCAATCACTTCTCTAGCTTCCCACAGAGTTGTAGGGTACACCTGATCAGATCCTGGGGATTTATCCACCTTTATGCGTTTCAAGACATCCAGCACTTCTTCCTCTGTAAGATGTCACCATCTATTTCCCTACAGCCTATATCTTCCGTATCCTTTTCCACAGTAAATACTGATGCAAAATGCTCATTTAGTATCTCCCCCATTTTCTGCGGCTCCACACAAAGGCCGGCTTGATGATTTTTGAGGGGCCCTATTCTCTCCCTAGTTACCCTTTTGTCCTTAATGTATTTGTAAAAACTCTTTGGATTCTCCTTAATTCTATTTGCCAAAGCTATCTCATGTCCCCTTTTTGCCCTCCTGATTTCCCTTTTAAATATATCCTGTCTATACCTTACATATGCTTCCTTCTTTTTCTTAACCAAACCCTCAATTTCTTTAGTCATCCAGTATTCCCTATACCTACCAGCCTTTCCTTTCACCCTAACAGGAATATACTTTCGCTGGATTCCCGATATCTCATTTCTGAAGGCTTCCCATTTTCCAGCCGTCCCTTTACTTGCGGACATCTGCCCCCGATCAGCTTTCGAAAGTTCTTGCCTAATACCGTTAAAATTGGCCTTTCGCCAGTTTAGAACTTCAACTTTTAGATCTGGTCTATCCTTTTCCACCATTATTTTAAATCTAATAGAATTATGGTCACTGGCCCCAAAGCGCTCCCACACAGACACCTCAGTCACCTGCCCTGACTTATTTCCCAAGAGTAGGTCAAGGTTTGCAACTTCTCTAGTAGGTACATCCACATACTGAATCAGAAGAAAGAATCTATAATTCTACAAACACAGGTGACACCAGGAGAGTTGTAAGAATGTAAATGACCAGCAAATAATTAAACATTAATATGGAGGAAATGATTAAGATTACAAAAGAATTCTAGCCAAAAATATAATAACAAATAGTAAAATGTTTCTACAAGTATTTTAAAATGAAACAAGTTAACTAAGTGGATTTTGGTTCTATAGAAAGTGAATCTGGAGAATTGATAATGGAAAATAGAGATGATAGATTAATTCAACAGATATTTTGCATCAATCTTCACTATAAAGGATAGAAGTAACATCCTAGACAGAGCAATAAATCAGGAAACAGAGGGAGATATTCAGGAAAACTCAATTTATTTGAGTAAATTGCAGGTTTGCAAGTGGCCCTTCTCCTGCTGCACTGATCCCCAGTCCAATATCTGTCCCATATCACTCATGCCTTCTGCCTGCTGGTCATCTTCCCTCACTGTGAGCTTCCAGCCCACTGGCCAACCCTGCTCCGCTCAGGCCTCCAGCCCGCTAGCCGCCTCCACTCCGCTCAGGCCTCCAGCCTGCTGGCCATCACACTCCCCTCAGTTCTCCAGCCCGCTGGTCATCCTCCCTCACTGTGAGCCTCCAGCCCGCTGGCCGACCCTGCCCTGCTCGGGCCTCCAGCATGCTGGTCATCCTCCCTCCCTGTGAGCCTGCTGGCCGACCCTGCTCTGCTCCAAACTCTGCTCAGGCCTCCAGACCACTGGCCATCCCCACTCCCTGTGAGGCTCCAGCCTGTTGGCTGACCCTGATCCGCTCTCCAGCCCGCTGCTTCGCTCTGCACTCCGATCAGGCCTCCAGCCTGCTGGCCATCCCTGCTCTGCTCGGGCCTCCAGCATGCTTGTCATCCTCCCTCCCCGTGAGCCTCTAGCCTGCTAGCCAACCCTGCTCCGCTCCCCACTCTGCTCAGACCTCCAGCCCACTGGCTGACCCTGCTCCGCTCTCCAGCCCACAGGCCATCTCCGCTCCCTGTGAGCCTCCAGCGTGCTGCTTGTCCCCGCTCGCTGTGAGCCTCCAGCCCACTGGCCATGTCCACTCTACTCTGGTCTCCAGCCCTCTGGCCATCCCCACTGTGCTCGGGCTTCCAACCTGCTAGCCATCCTCCCTCCATGTGACACTCCAGCCCACTAGCCATCCCCACTCTGCTCAGGCCTCCAGCCCACTGGCTGTTCCCGCCCCTTGGGCCTCCAGAGCACTCTGCTCAATGCCTCCAGCCTACCTCAGGGGAGAACAAGGAGGATAAATAAAGAAGAAAATGGGAAATAAACAGAAAGAGCAGATGAGCACCAACTGTAACGTCCTACTCCACAGCCCATGTAAAACTCAAATTATTGCTAAGCAACTGCTGCTTGATAGTACTATTGATGACCCCTTATATCACTCTGTTGATGATCAAGACAGACTGATGTTATTGGCCAGGTTGGATTTAGTGCCTTTTTTGTGCACAGTACATTCCTGGGCAATTTTCCATAATGTTGGGTAGATGCCAGTGCTGTCGCTGTACTGGAACAGCTTGGCTTGGAGCATGCAAAATTCTCCATAACTAGTCTTCAATACTATTGCTGGAATGTTGTCAGAATGCATAGTATTGCAGTATCCAATGTCATCAGCCATTTCTTTATCTCAACTTGGTATGAATCGAATTGACTGAAAACTGACATGCGATCTGCTGGGGATATCAGGAGGAGCCTGAGATTTGCCATTATCGTTTTGGTGCCTACATCAATGCCAAGTGGTCTGTCCAGTTCCTTTTTTTCTGAAACTTTTTACTGGCTCGATACAACTGAGTATTTTGGTCATTTCAGAGGGCAGTTGAAACTCACCTACATTGTTGTAGACCTAGGATTGCATGAAGACCAGATGAGGTAATAATGATCGTTTTCCTTTCCTAAAAGACAGGAGTGAACTAGATGGGTTTTTAGAACAAACAGTAATGGTTTCGTAACCATTATTAAGCTTTTAATTCCACCTTTTTTAAAAAATTCAGATTGGAATTCAAATGCAGGTCCTGAAAGCATTATCTGGGTCTCTAGATTACTAGTCCAGCCACACTGGGTATGATGAATCGTGCAGTGTCTTAGTTCAGTTAACACAGTTGATTTAAAAAAAAAACATTTGAAAATCACTGACCTTAAACGTTTGTTAGATCTTTGAACAAATTACAGTATTTGGTCAGGATCTTGGAGCTAGACTTCTGACATTGACCTCCGTAACTATCTGCTGTCATCGTCCTTTATGTGCTTTTCTTGGTGGCCTCTAAATCCTTGCAGCAGGCCTTGCATTGAAGCCTTAAAGATCTAGGAACTCTGATTCCTCCATGTTTTGCCATATTTTTGCATTCCCCAAATGAAAGCTATTACCTTCACACCTGTGAGTATTTACTACCTTAGTGCACCTCTCCTTTGAGGTGCAGTCTAGTATGAAATGGTGCTAGCTACTTATGATACCTTGCTCCTAATAAGCCCCACAGTCAATGTGGTTGGTGCTAGCTGAAAGCTAAAATCACTGAAATGAGCTGGTAGCATGAAGTGTCAGTGTGTACTGCCTCATCGCAATTAACAGAGGTGCACAATCATTTTTAAACTTTGTTTTCCAGTGTGATAGCTAACTTTTATATCACATGATCTCTCAAAAGTGTTAAAAGTTTGATATGAGTAACAGGTGTAAATTGAGGCCATTGTTTCTTTTTAAAGTTCATACCATTACAAACACTTTTCTCTTTTTTTAGTTATATTGTGTTCTTACAAACTCCATCTTTTATAAACTAGTCAACCAGCTGACTAAAATGAGAATTTGGCATTGTAGGTGCTTTGTCCAAACTACTAAAATTTTGAATTAAATGTAGTTTAAAAAATAAGCCTTAACATTATTGATTACAGTTGAAAAGTATTTAATTACTTGAACAGATTGTGAATGGTGATTATTCATACTTTTCAGCATAAATTAATACTTTCAACATCCCACCTGTTTGAATGCTGAATTGCAGGAATTTTTCTTCTAATGAACCACAATGACCTTGTTACCACCTCACTGCACTTGCACAATAGTTCCTGGAAGGGCACTATGCTCTAGTTGTTGTGAAGCAGTGTTTAAATGTTACTTTCATTTGTTACTTAACAGATGATTCTTTTACAACTTTATAGACTTGAATGTGAATTCTTAATAGAATGTCACAAACGTAATTATTCTTTTTCTGATCTCTACTAATATACTGTGAAGGATAATCATATAAAATTGAACTCTGAAAAATGACAGATTTGTTCATGTATATCTTCACACTATACATTTTTGCATGACGAATATTTATTTCTCCCATGCCTGTACTATTTTTGACTTCTATTGTCAGTAATTATTCCAATGAGGACCGTCTGCCCTCTTTGTGCACATTTTCAGTGGAAGAAAGGAAGATAGGAAGTATAGCAGAAGTTTTATCTGGCAACTTTTCACTCATCCTTGCTCTTTCTTGGATTTTCTGATGGGTATATGTGATGAAGTATAATATGTTGGCTATGTAAAGCAGTTGTATTGTGAAGCAACATAAATAGAGCCAATTGTTATCCTGAATATTTCCATAATCTGAGATAGAGACCTCAGTTCTTACCCACTGATTACAGATGCCATAACTGACTGCTGGCGATCTGTGCCAAAGTTAGGTCAGTCAGAGCCTTTTTGAATGGTGAGTAGCTTCAAGGGATTACTCCTCCTCCTAATTCTTGTTTTCATGGGATTACCATTTCTGTGGATAATGATATTAAAAAATAATTGCATAGCGTTTGATGCTAAATTTGGTAAAGCTAAATATTTATTGTACACCTTATCATCGCATTATTGAAGCTACTGGTAGGAACTGGCCTCCAAAGTTTCTCTCTTAGATATTTGCTACCCTCCCTTCTACATGAACTCAGCATGGATGCCAAGAAGTTTACAAAGATTAATTAAACCAAGGTAGAAAAATAAAAAGAGGTCCTGCTATACTGAAATCATGCCCCAGTTCCACTTTAATGGAAGACCTAAGCTCCTGTGTCCAAGATTCAGGTCATGTTGGCAACAGAGTTCGATGTTCAGGAGAGGACAATGTTTCTAATAGAGCTAAAATGGTCCAAGATGAAGTGTATGTAACAAAGAAGAGAACTGACTAAATGCAAAGATCTTTAGATTCCAGGTTAAACGAGCAATGAACAGTTTGTTCTTCCACATGTTTCTTATTAAAAGGTATCAAGTCTACTGTGTGGGGAAAATGAGGACAACTATTGTTTAATCCACTTTTCTGCCAGTGAAACAGTAAGCTAATTAAATGTCAACGTGTCAAAATTAGAATTTTTATACTGAACTACTGTCTAATGTACTCTTTTTCTTTCCAACAGGTATCTCAGTTTGATCCAACTGAAACATTAATGGAGGTGAAACTCTATCCTCAGGAAACACTCTTCCTGGAAGCAAAGGAATGAATTCATCCATGGGACTCTGACTTCTCAAATAGTTGATAAAAGCTCAGCTTATGTCTGAAAGATTCAAGATCCTTCTTTGTTTTGTCCAGCCACATGCCACAACTATCTGCCTCTTCCAGAACTCTTAAATCAACATCATCATTGTAAAATGCCTGTATGCTGCCAACCTCTCAAGAATTGTAGATGTTTACAAAGATATATAGGAGGATAGCGATCTGTGATGAACACTGACTTCCACCCTTCACACTATTCTAGCCTATGTTTATTCATCGATGCACTATTCAAAGGTGAAGAGAATTATCTTAGTTTAGAATTGGTTTCTTTGTACCCATTCAACCACAAACCCTGTATTACAATTCACCCAATTTTTGAAGCAAGTGCTTTGATTTAAAATTCTGTATTTGTTTTAATTCAATACATACTTGAGACTATGCTCATAAATGTGCATAATTCCATGTCTGGATTTCTACATAAAGCCTAATTTATGATTTCACAGTCGGTATGGGGTCATTCTTGGCCGTGGAGATTTACAGTATTATTTGGAAAGTGTATCATTTTTATACCATGTGATTTTCCTATTTGGTTTTCAGCTTTGGTAAAGTGTAAGGATATAAACTTTCATTTGCAGCCTTATTTCTTGTTGAACCTATTCCACATGCTCAGTGCTGCTTCTTTCTTCTTTAGGGAGTCGGAGAAGTAACTAATTGTTGGTATATATTATACAGGAATAAATTGATGTCGAGAGAAACTAGTCAAGACTATTATGCCCAAACACATTGACATGGAGTTATCTTTTGCCAATTTTCTCGTTATTTTCTATGTATGTATATTGGTCTCCTAGATCTCACAGCTTTCATTTTCAACAGTAATGATATAATCTTCCTCATAACATAATATTTTTAATAAGTTAAGCAAGTCAATTTAGATGTAACTAAAGCAGCTTTTGCTACAGCTTGTTAATTTAACAAATTATATAAGCTATTTACCTGAAGCAAGGCCTCAAGAAAGCATTACATTGCATTAAATCTTGCGTTACAACAGTGACTACATATAAAAGTACTTCAGTGGCTGTCCACTACTTGAGATGCCCTCAAGTCATGGAAGTATGATATAAATGTAAGTTTGTTAATTCTTATTTGTGAAATGCATATCAACAAACCAAGGTTACACACATTTCAGCTTCATATAGAAAAGAAAATTACATCACTTACTGAGAAATAATTGGTGGATTGACCAAAGTGTGCTTAAAATAGAAATCTACAGAAAATAATGAACTGCCAAGAAGAAGGGAGGAGATTACTGGAAAGCATAAACAATCTAAGAGAATAGCAGGTAAGTGACAGATGGTATTTAATATGCAAATCAGGAATGAAAATGGCATAAGAATCCCAATTGGTAAGTTTCTCAGTCGATTATTAAGCAAAGGGATCTGGGTGATGATCAAGTCAAAATTTTATCAGTAGAAATAGAGGTAATGAGCCTGTGCTGTATGATGGGTCAGTCATGTTTGAAGTACCATATAGCAGTTTTTAGCCCTTCATGCATGAAATGAATAATCCCAAAAACAAATACCAGAGATGAAGTGCATTACTTATGAGGAACTGTTAGTGAAGATCAATATTGTGTTCCCTACGTCAGAAGAATGTAATAGATATGTGCAAAATGGTAAAAGGAATTGAGGCATAAGCAGATTATTTCCATCAATTGGTAAAATCAAAATGAGAGGTCATGATCTTAAATATTTTGACTTTAATTTATCTTAGTTTTCAAGAAAAGAATGAACAAAATATTGAATGCTTTGCTAGGAAATGGCAATCGACTCCAAATTTAGCAAGAACTGTCGACAACTTGAAGGAGAGAAATGATCATTGTTTGGAAAGAATACAGGAAGATGTAACTGTAAAGTGAAGCTCCAAGAATGGTCTATATTCAGTTCAACCAAGAACAATTAAGTACTAACTTTCTGAAACATCTGCTCAACAGAAGGCTTGGTAATGTTTCAAATGCTGTTCTGTGCCATGGTAAATTTCAATGTTTTTCAGCTTGGAAAGAATTTTTATGTCTTCTAAACTGCTCCACCCAAAAACCTTTTTGGTCTTCTATGTACATCAGACCTTATGAGAATATTTTTATGTGGAGTATTCTCATTAATCAAAGGTCTTTAATGTAAAATTATCATGGTTATTTTTGGGTTTAGTTCGTGGGAATTGATTTTGCTTTCATGATTTTGAGAACTCTTTTAATACCCGAAATCTTTTTTAGTAAATGTCGAAAGTTATTTTTGCTCATTCATGAGATATGGGCATTGCTGGCAATACCAGAATTTATTGTCTATCCCTAATTGCCCTCAAAGGTGCTGGTGATCTTCTTTCATAAACACAATAGAGTGGCATGCTAAGCCATTTCAGATGGCAGCTAAGAGTCAACTGCTTTGCTATGGGCTGGATTTGCTCAGAAAGGTAAAGGCATACAGATTTTCTTTCCCAAAGGACATGAGTGAACCATATGGGTTTTTATGCCAATCCAGTAGTTTCATGATCACCACTACTAATACTTGTTTTTTATTCTCAATTTATTAACTTGTTGAATTTAAATTTACCAGAGCCATTGTGGAGTTTGAACATGTGTCTCCAGGTTATTAGTTCAGACTTCTGGATTATTAGACTATTAACGTGATCAATATGCAACCACATCTTGTCGGTTTATCTGAGTAATGCTTGTAATATACTTATATACTACACAAATCACCACAATCTAATCTTGAAGAAGTTCTATAATATAACACGGTGGATATAAATGCTACATATGTGACTTTCCACAAAATTGGTTTTTATGGGCTTCACACAAAACAAAAATTCGAGGTGATACCTGTTTGAGATATGGTTTCAAACAAATTGTCACTAAAAATGTATTGCGAGGAATCAATGCAAGTCAAGGTTTTATCAGTAGAAATACAGGTAACTGTAAAAACAGATGCCAGAGATGAAATGTATTAGTTATGAGGAACTGTTAGTGAAGATTAATCTCGTGTTTCGCACTGGGGTGCTCATTGAATGTAATAATATACTTTGTATTGCTATCTTGCCAATTAGACTGCTGCTTGAGTAATTGACTAATGTGACTTTCTGGACAAGCTGTAGAAAACCATGCTGGGAATATTCAAAAGTCTGTTCTTTCCATTGTTAAGTCTTAGTTAAACTTCTAACAATAAGCATTGCTAGAGGACTAACTGTATTTGATAGGATATTCTAGAGGTTAGCACCAGCAATTTTTGTTGTGTTTCAGTTCCCTTTTTGTATGAAATGACTATTACATTCACAAACAAATGAAATCAGTTGGTCACTGTTGGCAATGGTAGCCTTCTTTGATCAAACTGGCATTGAATATCAAAGTACCCATTTACGGGACAGATGTGGTGCAGTGTTTGTGTTCTTCTCTGGGTCAGAAGATCTGGGTTCAAGTCCATCTTTGATGGCCAGTTATGTGTGTCAAAACATGCCCAAACAAGTTGATAAAGAAAAATGCTTTAAAAATAAGAAATTTAATTTTAACCAGTTAATTATTTGACAGCAGACTGATGATTAACTCAGTAAAAATAATTCCCAAGCAAAGGCTATAAAATATCTAGGGTTTTTCAATTGGGAACTTAAATTTTACAGTTGTTGAAGTAAGATGAGAACTGATATTCTCCTGAATGCAGCAGAAATACAGCGGGTGTAGAGATTTCTTCTTGGCATGCAAAAATGTGGAGGTTCATTATTAAGAATGATATTGATTATGTATTTATATCTGAATCTTGTTCATGGTTACATTGGTGCAAAAGATGTAGGAGATTTTAAGGAGGTTTTACATGTATATGTTAACTATGGATGTGCATTGTGTGAACTACATCTTATTTAGAGAGGATTATTGGAACATTATCGTTTTGGATAAAATTCTAAATACCGTATTCAGAGTGATACAATGTTTGGTCCACTTACCAAATGAAGTATTCAATATTTGAAATGTAAAATTTAGACAAATTCTACCAAACTTTTTGCATTATTTTTAAAGCTAACTATCCGTTATTTTTATATTGCTATCACTGAGATGTCAAAATTAACTGTAATTAGAAAATTTGCTTAAATCCTAAACTTAAAATGCTATCTAACATTGCAGTTTGTCATATGAATTTCCTTATATCAAATGTAACTTGTGCTAGTCTTAGCATTGGTATGCAGTAAAACCAGTTGATGAAAGTTAACCAATGATAAACAATGCTTGCATCTTGAACATTAATGAAAAACATTCAACTTTTAAAACCATACTGGTTTTCCTTTAACCAGTAAAAGTCATTACCATTATATATTCTTTAACCTTTGTCTACAGCTTCATAAGTTGCCCAGTACAACTGGCCTTGTACTACTTTACAGGTTATTTGGCAAAGCATGCAGGTTCCTTTATTGTACCTAAGTGTCGTATAAAAAAAAGTAGCACTTGCAGTAATTTTTGCGATTCAGATTTATGTTTTAGCTTTTAAAATAGTGTGAAACCTGCATGTAGGGAACATAAGTATCCAATGACATAATTTTGATAGACATTAAGAATAAACATTTCAATTGAAAGTACATTGCAATCGTTAAAAGTTTTTATAATAAATATAATTCTGTATATTTGTCTTAAGCCTTCATTTGAACTTGTAAGAATAATTGGATTCAAGTATGCTTATATAGCGTACTACAAATCTGTTTTTAAACTTTTTTTACTGTCTGCAGACCTGCTTGAGATATTTAAATTCACTTTTTTTCTTTTTTACGCTGATTTGTTTTTCTTTATTTCTTACCTAAATTCAATATCACCTTCATTGCTTAAACAATATCAATATCCCAAACTTGAAAACAATAAAGAGATTACAAGCCAAATAATGATATTAGGAAGTGTAACTCAAAGCTCTGTCAGTGAGGTTTTTAGGAGAACCTTGAAGGAGGAAAGGTGCAGAAATTCAGGCTGGAATTGCAACTAGTCAGGTATTGATAAAGTTACTAATGTGGATCAAAGCAAAGCTAATAACACTAGAGTCAGGATAACAGATGTTGTTTATGACTTGGAGATATTTTTGGTGCTCTGGCTGGTACCAAAACCAGCAGACATAAAAATGAAATTTTGGGAAAAATGAATATAAACTTGAAACATGGGAGCAAGTTCAAAGAAAGGGAATTTTGGGGCAACAGTTTTCATTTAAAGATGGCAGGATATTTGTGAATGGGAGTACAGTACTTGAGGACGTGGGTGTTTCCATGCATCTGTTGCCTATGTCCTCCAGATTTGGAAGGTGCTGTTAAGCCTTGGTAAGTTTCTGTGGCGTATCTTGTACATGGTGCACAATGGCCATTAGTTGTCAAATTATGGTTAAGCACAATTATGCTGATGGTGGCCCACAGCCCCTCAAGGATGACCAGTTTTATCTGTGCTCATAAGGCAGCAGTCTGGTCTGTACTCTTCCTTTTTTTTTTGACATATTTCACTCAGTAACCTGTTCAGAGGTGGGTTTCCTTACCCATTGATGCATTAGGGTAAATGGAATCTGGAGCCAATATTGTAGATTCCGAGGGTCACTCCTGACTGGGCCATCTGTGATGGATCTGTCCTGGTGATTTTCTTAAACAGTATAGCATTCATGCTCCTTATGGCCTCATTTGTTGTATTTACCTACAAACTATAGAAATAATTTTGTTTTTTACAATGTGTTGAATATTTCTAGATGCAGCGCAATAGTGAAATCCTCAGAAAGCCTCATCAAGGCTTTTCTCAACCCAGACCTTCATTATTGTCACCTGTTTGACCATGTAATGAAAATTTGCAATCACTGCACTTTGTCTTGGGGAAAGAAGGAGAACAAATTGTTGAATGGAATGCCTGTATTTGCAGCTCCACAGCTGAGCCTCAATATTAGACCTTTGGCACTTAGTGCACAACCCTGTGATATTCTAGCAAATAAAATTCTTCTAAATTGGCACAGTCTATAGTTTTCAGGTGTAAAATGCCTGGGAATGGTTTGGGAGTTTGTTCATCTTGTCAGTGATGGATTACATTTTACGGTCACTTAGGTACAAGCAAAGGGAAAACACTTCATGTAAGCCACCCAAGATCAGTTAACCCTCAGCCTTCAGATTTCACTGCAGTACTAAATTGACTTTGTACCACATCTTGTGTTTCTAAATTGGTTAACTTAGCTAAATTTATAGTGTTGTCAGAATTGCAATTTATGTTCTGTTTAAAAGTAAGCATTACAAAGGAGCACAGGTGTGCAGTAGATGGCACTATTTGTGGTATGCTAACAGGTAGGTTTTTTTTAAACATACATCAGCTACATGTGTCTTTTTACAGTAAAAATATATTTTGTCTATTTAAAGCATTGTTTAGATTTTTTTTCTAGGAATCATCTAGGAGATTGATTTCTGTTTGAAAAGGAACATATTAATTTTATGCTCCTAAGTGTGTCATACCATATTTGCTTACATATAAACAAATGTAAATCCTAGACAGGTTCATTCCAACGTTGCATCTAAGATCCTAATACCTTGCAAGTGATGAAATATTACTTTATTCTGGTCACTAGGGCTCATGCAAAAATAGGGAGAAAGTGAGGACTGCAGATGCTGGAGATCGGAGTCGAAGAACGTGGCGCTGGTAAAACACAGCTGGTCAGGGAGCATTTGAGGAGTAGGAGAATCAATGTTTGGACTATAAGCTCTTCATCAGGAGTTTCTGATAAAGAGCTTATGCTCAAAACGTTGATTCACCTGGTCCTTGGATGCTGCCTGTCCAGCTGTGCTTTTCCAGCACCACACTCGTCAACTCACCTAAAAATAGTTCAAATCTCTGAAAGGAAATTACAAAATCACCAACAAAATAATGGGTAGTTTCATGTTTAATTGCTCAGTTAGGTGTATTGTTGAACTGATGCAAAATACCAAATTAGAAAAAGGCTTTCAGATTAGCACTTCCAAGAAATAAAATTTTGGAAGAAGACAGGAGATCAGACAGAAGATCGTGGAATATATGGAAGGCAGCAGGCAAGGAAACCACAAGTGGAACAAGAAAAGATCAATTACAGGTGAAACTGAAGATAAGAAATTGGAGTAGGAGTAGGCCATTCACTGCTATCGAACCTGCTTCACCAATCTGTAATATCATGGCTACTCTGAAGTGTCCTTAACTCAACTTTCCTGCCTATCCTGATTACTGTTGAATCCTTTGTTAACCAAATATTTATCATACTCAACCTTAGATATATTCAATGAACTACATTGCTCACTGGGAAGAGAATTTAAAACAGTAATGGGCCTCAGAGAGAAAATAATCCTCATGTTAGCCTTGAATAGGACACCCCTTATTTTGAAGCTGTGCTCCGAAGTTCTAGATTCCTACAGGAGAGGAAATATTCTATTAACATGTAACCTCATAATGATAAATAATTTTAATTGAAATATACAAGAGAGAAAAAAAAGCCATAATATATATGAAATAGAACAGTCAAAACATAAGTACAAATTTAGTGCACAGAGCCTGACAAGTAAATAGAAATGCATAAATTGGTAAGAAAATTGCAACAAAAATCTTGTCAAGCAAAAAGAAGACACAACAAAATGGAAACTGTTTTGACTACTCCTTTGTTCAAGAGAAACCATTCTTATACCTGCCTTCTGGAAATAAATCAATTCAATGAAGAAAAAGAATGGAACAGTACTCAAAAATAATGAGCAAAAAACTTGAACAATCAAAACAGTTGTGATCCAAGCTGATGTTACTGCTGGACAAGTCCGATCCCAGGCTGAAATCTGGCTTAATCAATCATTTATTTATTAATGTGGTGATCTTGCACTGAAACATGTACACACAATGTTGCAGTTTTAGTTTTTATAAAATATATTATGTAAAATAAATGAATAGAGACATGGACTATTTTCTAAATGGGAAGAAAATTCAGAAGTCTAAACTGCAAAGAGACTTGGGAGTTCTAGTCCAGGATTCTCTCAAGGTAAACTTGCAGGTTGAGTCAGTAGTTAGGAAGGCAAATGCAATGTTGGCATTTATTTTGAGACGACTTGAATATAAAAGCAGGGATGTACTTCTGAACCTCAATAAGGCTCATGTCAGACCACATTTGGAGTATTGTGTGCAATTTTGGGCCTGATATCTCAGGAAGGTTGTCGTGGCCTTATACTGTGTTCAAAGGAGATTCATGACAATGGTACCAGGAATGAAAAGTTTAACATGAGGAACGTTTGAGGACTCTGAATCTATACTTGATGGAGTTTAGAAGGATGAGGAGGAATCTAATTGAAACATACAGAATTGAATGGCTTGGACAGAGCGAATGTTGGGAAGATGTTTCCATTGGTAGGAACTGAAGGCACAGCCTTCACATGAAGAGAAGACCTTTTAAAATGGAAATAAGGTTTAACGTCTTCAGCCAGAGTGTGGAGAATCTATGGAATTCACTGCCACAGAAGGCAGTGGAGACCAGGTCATTGAGTATATTTAAGATGGAGATAAATGGGTTTTTGAGGATCAAGGGTTACAGGGAGAAAGTGGAAGAGTGGGGTTGGAAAACTTCAGTCATGATTGAATGGTGGAGGAGACTCGGGCTGAATGGCCTAATTTCTGCTCCAATGTCTTAAGGTCTTATAAAATAAAACAAACCAAGCTATTTATATATAACACAATTTATAAAATTTCAAAACATTAAAATAAAATCCATTCAATCCCAACACGATCAGTTCATAGTACTCAAATGCCAGAGATAATTCCCTTCTTTCTTCAGCTATAGGTTTGAATTAACTGTTTCAGTTCTCTATCTTGAGCATTTGGCATTTACGTTAATTTGTCAGAACTGAAATTAGATATTCTTAGTTTCAAATCACTCCTTGAAGTTTTTAACCAAACACCTTTGGTCTGGAATTTTTAACGTAAAATGTTTACACTGAAGTAACCTACTACCAAATTGTTTTGACGACTCCTTTGTTCAAGAGAAACCATTCTTATACCTGCCATCAGCTGGATCTTCTGAAACCACACAATTTACCATCTGTGGGTAATCCCAAGCACAAAAAAATCCCTGCTTCTAAACTGAAAGCAAGCTAATATTTTCTAATGTTTACTCCTTTCAACTTAAAACTCTCACATGCAAACAAATTCTGATTATCACTCCAAGAGCTGTTCCCTCACACATGCTCATTTAAAAATCATGGCTCAAGAAAGACTGACAAGTTAAATACCTGTACCCCTCTCTCACAGAGAGCAAAATCCATTTGCCATTCAGTTCAAAATTTAAACTCTGAAGTAAATGATGTCTATAAATCAAAAACTCGCAAACATTCTTTCTAAATTAATGTATCTTCATGAAGATACTTTAAGAATAAAACCTCCATTAATAAAGAAAATTTAAAACAGCTATAGACAACTAGAGGTGGTGAAAACGTTATTGAATTTAAGAGTGCAGTTTACTGTTTTGCCAGAGAGTAGCAACCCTGAGAATTCAAAACATTTTAAAAACCTGTAAAGGATGACCAAGCAATTGATTAAAACTAGAATCAAAGTAATTCAGGAGGAAATATTTTAAAAACCTGCTTTTAACAAGTACTTAAAATTAATAGACTCATAGAGATGTACAGCATGGAAACAGACCCTTCGGTCCAACCCGTCCATGCCGACCAGATATCCCAACCCAATCTAGTCCCACCTGCCAGCACCCGGCCCATATCCCTCCAACCCTTCCTATTCATATACCCATCCAGATGCCTCTTAAATGTTACAATTGTACCAGCCTCCACCACATCCTCTGGCA